>NC_136997.1:16627704-16722704 GCF_032717465.1 Coenobita brevimanus | reverse complement strand
GTGAGTAGTATTTTCACTTATGGTTTTCCGATAAAAGAGGAGCTAGCAGCCTTTGTTTGGGAGGTTTTGAGAATGCAGGCAAAGAGTAGGACAAAAAAAAATTTACTCTTGTAGATATTTAACTATCAACTCAAACTTTATTTTTTTTAATGATCTCAGGATTTTTATTACATTGCTGCCTTTCTTCTTTAATAACTGTATCAGTGTGAACAAGAGAGGTTATTCCACACTCATACCAAGTTTCCAGAATATATATTGATTAGAACATTTTCTTTCCATCCAGGGCTGGGTGAATAATACCCAGGTATGCTTATTATGTTACTAAACAAGACCTATGCCTATCCAAGGATAAACGAACATAACATTCGGCCTACCTAAAGTGATCATTGAAATCGAACTTTGTTAAAGGAGGGTTCTATATATCGAGAGTTTACTGTATATATATATATATATATATATATATATATATATATATATATATATATATATATATATATATATATATATATATATATATTGTGATATGAGCCGCCATTATATGAAATAGCTAGTAATTTCCTGAACTTGAGTATTTTTATTCTAGGTTTGTATACAGTAGTTGTGGTAATTTAGGGTAAGATTAGGTAAGGGTAGATTAATTTCTGCTAAATTTAGGTTAGGTGAATTAAGGTTAAGGTTAGGTAAGTTAGGGCTGATTAAGTACGTATGATTATTTCAGGATAACTTCACTTAGCCTTAATCTAACTGAACCAGCTTAACTAAAAATAGATGTATTTTAACTCAGCTTAACTTTATCTTTAATCAGTCTAAAATAACTCAGCCTAAACGAATTTTATTTCATAAACTAATTAGCCATTTCACGAAACGGCTGATTTCACAATATATATATATATATATATATATATATATATATCATCCAATCCCACATTGCCCCATGAGGAGCGTAGGAGCCCGGGGCTAGGGAGTTGGTCTCGACATTTAAGATGAGTGACCAGCCTCACTCATCCATGAGTTGCATTGCATGAGCAATCAACCCCAACAACCCCTTGGATATAAACCTTCACTGGCTCAATCCGACTGCAGAGCAATAATTATCCACTAAACCACCAGGTGCCAAAATTTGGTTATATGGTTACCACCCAGCGTAGTAAATGGTTTCCTGGTGTACAGGAAACCATTTGGCTTATCACTCAGTGTAGATTCACCCACAGGCAGAAGGAAAAGGAAAGAATGAAGGAAACAAAGACAAAAAGGGAGTATAAAGTCACCCGCAGGCAGAAGGACATGGAAAGAATGAAGGAAAGAAAGACAGAAAAGGATGGAAGGAAAGAAGGATGGAAGAGAGGAAAGGGCAGACACCCGAGAGTAGCACTACATCGAGTGGGTGGATGGTCAGCACCCCCACCTATCTATCTATCTATCTATCTATCTATCTATCTATATATATATATATATATATATATATATATATATATATATATATATATATATATATATATATATATATATATATATATATATATATGCCTTTATCCCATAAGGGGTGGCCACAAACAAATCCTCTCCCTCCATGTCGCCCTGTCCCCCGCCATTTCACTGCCCTGCTCCCAGCTCACACACCCCTCTCTCATATACCTCAACACTCCATCCTTCCATCTAATACTTGGCCTCCTCCTCCCTCTCCCCTCCCTCCACCTCACTCACATACAATCTCTTCGTCAGTCTCTCACTCTCCATCCTCTCCACTGGCCAAACCACCTCAGTGTGTTTCTCCTATTGCTTCCTATCACATCCATATCCACACCACAATGCTCCTTCACTTCCTCATTTGTCGGTCTGTATCTCCATGTGACTCCACATTCTCCTCTCAAATAACTCATTTCCACTGCTCTCACTCTTGACTTGTGTCCATCCAACAAGGTCCAAGCTTCACTTTCAAATGTTAGAGTTGGTATCACAATACTGTCATGTAGTAACTTTTTCACGTACTTGCTCACATCCCTGTTTATTACCATTGCTTTCAAGGACCCAGCAACCTTTCTTCCTTGTTGTACCCTATCAAGCACTTCACCCTCTAAACTTCCATCCTTACTCATCGCACTACCCAAGTACTTAAACGCACTCACATTTTCCATTTTCTCCTCATCCAACCGCACTGTACATTCAATGACTTAACCTTTCTTGAAGACTATAACTTTACTCTTCCCTACATTCACTTTTAGATTCTGTTTCTTACACACTCTACCAGTCATCCACCAAGTCTTGCAGCTCCCCTTCGTCTTTACTTAACACAGAATTATCTGCACACAACAGTACAGGGAGTGTCCAAACACTGCTGTTTCTCACTAGGGCCATTCCAACATCCACTGCCCTACCTTGTATCGCTTTTATAACCCCATCTATATACGGATTGAACAGCCATGGATACATCATGGGTGGATCCAGGAATTTTCGGTGGGGGGGTCTGACTCATTGATTCAACCAAAGACTTGACGCAACATACTGATATTTCAGTGCTGAAATTGCCCTTCATTCAATGATGCATGGCCGGTGGGGGGGGATGCATCCCCCATCCCCCCCCCTCTGGATCCATCCCTGGGATACATGACACATCCCTTTTTCAATCCAACCTTCAAATAGAAGAATTCACTCAGTTCACTATCCACACGCACTGCAGCCTTAGCACCATCATACATACTCTTCACAACATTCAGCAATTTCCCATCTACTCCATAGATTCTTAATACTTCCAGAGTCCTTGTCTATCCACCCTGTCATATGCTTTCTCCAAATCCATGAAGGCTGCATACAACTTCTTTCCCTTCTCGAAAAACTTTTCCACTAAAGATCTAAGAATGAATATCTGATCTACACAACCTCTTCCCTTCCTATAACCTCCCTGTTCTCCTCCAACGAATTCCTCTGTTGTTTCCCTAACTTTGTCAGTAAGTATCCTACCATATATTTTTCCTATAACACTAAGAAGACAAATGGCCCTATGATTATCACATACTTCTTTTTCCCCTTTTCCTTTGTACCGGGGAATAATTATACCTGACTTCCAATTCTCCAGGACTCTACCTTCCTCCCAGGCCAATCTGCACATCTTCCACATCCATTCTACTACTATCTCTCTACCACATGCTTGTTCGCGATATGTAAAAAGGCAATGGATGAGTGAAACTGTGCCACCAAAGTGGAAAAAGGCTGTGATTGTACCCCTGTAATAATAAAGGTGAGGGAAGTGAGCGCAAAAATTATCGTGGCATAACTTTGAGTGTGGTAGGGAAGGTATATGGAGGAATTTTCGACAAAGTAAGAGAGATATCAGAAGTCCTAGTGAGTGATGAACAGGGTGACTTTAGGAGTGGTAGAGGATGTGTGGATCAAATATTTGTGGTGAGGCAAATAGTGAAGAAGGCTTGTGAGAACGACCATAAGGTGGTTATGGCATTCATGGATCTGGAGAATGCATACACCAAAGAAGACAGAGAAGGATTGTGGAAGGTTTTACTCATGTACGGTACAGATGGTAAGCTGCTAGGTACCGTCAAGAGTTTTTATGATGGTAGTGAAGCATGTGTAAGGGTAAATGGGAATCTGGGTGAATATGCGACAAGCTTGTGTGATGTTCCCATGGTTGTTCAATATATATATATATATATATATATATATATATATATATATATATATATATATATATATATATATATATATATCTATATATATATATATATATATATATATATATATATATATATATGGATGGAGTGATAAGAGAAGTAAAACCACCAGTAATGGAGAGAGGGATGGAGTTGGTAATGAATGGTGATGGATAGAATATCTCATATTTGTTTTATGATGATGCAGTACTACTTGCAAATGCCGCACAAGAAATTGGTCGACTAGTGCAGAGTTTTGCTAATGTCTGTGAGCGTCGTGCCTTCAGAGTAAATTTAGAAAAAATTAAAGTGATGGTTATTGGGAGAGAAGGTGAATCCCAGTGTGACGTTACAGTGAATGGAGAAAGACTGGATTTGGTGAGAGTTCAAATACTTGAGTAGAGTGATAGAAAAGAGAGGAAAATGTGCAAAAGAAGTGGAAAGTAGGGTGACACAAGGAAGGAAAGTTGCTGGTGCTATGAAGGCCTTAATAAGAAACTTAGGCTGTCTGGACGTTCTCCTCCTCACCCTGCCATAGGGAGGGAAAGAAGGTCTGGATGATGATGATGATGATATATACTCGTACGTGCCTATTCCAGCAACTTGGATCTGAGTATAGAGTTATTTCTCAAAAGAAACGTAGAAACACACGCTATTTTTTCGGATGACCTAAAATGCAATTTCTGTGTTAAATTTAAGTTTTAAAAATAAAAATAACAGTTGAAATGAACTTATTCATGTCATATGAAAGGCATTTTTTTCATGAAATAGAAAAAAGAACAGTAGAAGTGGCATGAACAGTTGAACACATCAGAAGTCTTGTTTACTTTCACGCTTCGGGAACAAACTGCGAGATTGCTTACACTGGACGAGCATACCATGACGTGTTTCATGCCCAAATACTTTACTTGTGGTGGATGTGACGTCCTTGACGCAGGATTCCACTCCTTGGCAATGGCAAGGGTACACATCCAGTACAATGGGTTGGCTTTCGTCCATTTGGTTCAGTGTATTCGTCAGCAATGGAGGAATTGTGGCAAAAGAAAGCTCTACCAGCTCAGTGTGCTTCTTGGCACCTAAGTTTATCTTCAGTGCCGATTTTTCCAGTATTGTAACTGGGGCTTGGTCATCATTCTCATTCACCTGTGCTTTTTTCATGAACTTGATTGCCATCAGACGTACCCCAACATCTTCATCAGCAACAGCCGACAACTGGATGTTCTCTGGGTGACAGAAGTCGCTGCTATTGGCAAGCACAGAGCGAATGATCGCCTGATTCTCCAATGGCAGCTTTTGAAGGAGCTCCACCATGAAGAATAAACTTTTGGCTCCATCCTGACACGAGTTGTTGGCTTTCACCCTGAACCACACAGGACCATAGTAGTTCACAATGAATGAAACGAGACGTTTTAGGGTTGGTGATGGTTGCTCCTTTAACATGTGAAGTCGCAGCACGCGATTAGCTTTCATAAGCCACCTGGCATGATTTAGCGGTCCTGGTTGTGCAGATGGTCCCACACCTTCATTTAGTAACTCCACTTGGCAATTGCACTGCCAAACATCCACGGTGCAGGTAGCCATGATCTTTGCTGTGATCACTTACAGCTCCCTCTGGTAAAATGCAAGTTTTTCCAGCAACACGTTCATAACCAACAACTGGAAGATCTTTTGGGTCAGATTCAAGCGATTGACCTACTTCTCTTCTGCAGCCTCGTGGACCTGTTCTTGAACCATCAACTGCCTCGAAATACCTTCGGAAAATTAGTTCAAGAAGATGCAACAAACAAACAAGCCACTGTAGTGGTCTACCAAGCTGTGTTTCGAGCTCACAGATCACTCCATTTCTCTTTCCAGTATTGACATTTGTCCCATCACAGACGATAGCTTGCAACGAATCTGTTGAATCGGTTTCTCGAATGACAGGCATGATTTCCTTGGCAATATTTGCTGCTCTTCCACTTCGGCAGAAACGTGGTCGATGTAAACGGCGTCAGGAAAAGCAACTACTGAGTAGTGATTTTCCTTCTGATTCTCTGACCATCTGGGGTTTCCTTGAGCGTCTGATCAATTTTTCCATCGAAACTGATGCAAACGATCTCCTTCAAGTCATTTTTATGTTATTTCAATGTGACATCTCTCCAGTATTTTCTCTGACGGCGAAGTTTACTGTGATCAACTTTATTTTCTTCACAAAGAATATTCATATCTTTCAGTGATGCATTCAAAATGCAGCAGATGTCTCTACTGCTTACTTGACATCGATCAGCTACACGATTCAGCTCAGGATAGCCTAATCTGTTCTGACACTGTTCTGACTGTTTGCTTCCACCTACTTCTGGAGTATCATCATCAACATATTGATCATATTGCTCATCACAGGCATCACTTTCGTCAATACATGGTGTCATTATGTCTTCATTATTTTGCTTAGTATCTCCAGTGGACTCTTCATAGGTCTTCCTTTTGATCACTCTGTTTGCTGCACACATATTTTGTGCTCTCTTCTTCCGGTCCATTCCACCAATATAAATTTTTCTGCAATTATTTTGGTCAACCCAGAAAGGCCACTCCTCAGGCGATATCTTGTCTGCTGTAGCGCATTGACACTAAGACCTCTCACGTGCACTGAAGTTTTTGAAACATTTGTAACGACTAATATTAAATAAGGTGTCAAAGCTGGCAGGTTTCTCTGTGTAGATGTTGGAAGTCCTTTTGCTCAATGGATATTTCCAAAGTTACTGTCCCTTTGCTATCAGGAGTTTCACACGAATAACAACACTGGTGTAATCAATAGTTGAGATGGAAGCTTTCTCTTAAATTCCAGCTACTTCAAGTGCAACAGTTTCCGCATAGGCTTCGATGCTTAATGACGGATTTGTGGATTTATGTTCCAAATATGCCCTTGTGAATCACAGTTAGTGGGCAACTGATTTACCGGAAGACTGCATGATGAGCCGAAAACAGAGTCATGCTTTCTCGGTTGCTGCAACTGGCCATGATTCCTGTAAAATACGCAAACTCATACAAAATTCAAAACTGTAAACCAGTACCAGTTCGTGTAGTTGGTAACAGGAATTCAAAACAATGGGTTATCATTTATAGTTGCCAATCACTGGTAATCACTGAATGCTGGAGCGTCAGTGCCATAGAAACTAACTGAAAATTGCTGGTGTACCACTGACTCATTTTTAAAAATACAATAAGTTCATGTGAAAACATACTATAGGTCATCAAAGTAGCCATGTTTCATCGAATTTTAAATTTTCAACCACCCTAATATATATATCATCATCATCAGCCGTTTGAGTGTCCACTGCAGGACCGGCCTATCCCAACCGAAGTCGGGACGATACAGCCTATGTATTTTTACCAAGTGGCTTAGGCTGTCTGGTAGAGATTGTATATTGAGTGAGAATTGCTTGTAAGTGTAATTGTAGTGTTGGAGTGGCTTTGGATGTGTGTGTAGTCTGTGAACCAAGTGTAATTGGCCCACCCAAGCTGACTGGGTGCAAGCATACTTTATAGCATTCGACACGGGTTGAAACCACAGCATCCCATATTTTCATCAAAACAGTACTTGGCCGGAAGAACGCTTCCAAAGTTTATTACCCCGGCAGGTGCAAACCCTTGTTCTTCAGGGTATAAAAACGCACAGTTTACCATTGTACCACAGAGGCTCCACGCACACACACACACACACATATATATATATATATATATATATATATATATATATATATATATATATATATATATATATATATATATATATATATATATCGTGTGTGTGTGTGTGTGTGTGTGTGTGTGTGTGTGTGTGTGTATTTACCTATTTGTAGTATACAGGAATTGAGCTAAGCTCTTGTTGTCCTGTCCCCATATTTACATTTATCTAGTCTGGTTTTAAATATATGAATGTTTTTTGCCTGCACCACCATTTCTTCTATGTCATTCCAAATATTTATGCTTCTATTCGGGAAACTAAACCTTTTAAGATCATTAAGACATCTACTTTCCCTCAACTTGAAATCATGACCTCTTCTTCTTCCATCATCCAACACAATAAGATCCTCTCTATCCACCCTTTCCAATTCTCTTACATTTCTTAATATTGTGATCAAGTCACCTCTTTCCCTTCTCTTGCGCTATATTGGTAACTTCAGTTTTTCCAATCTCTACTCGTAGGTGAGTTCCCTTAAGCACGGTATCATCCTCGTTGCCATCCGTTGAACCCTCTCTAGTTTATCAATATGCTTCTTCAAATGAGGTGACCATACCACAGCGCATGCTCTAGTCTTGGTCTTATCATGGTCACTATGAACTCCCTCAACATTTCCTCGTCCATATAATTAAAAGCCACTTCCATGTTAGTCAGTAATCCATAAGTTCCTCCAATGGTTTTGTTTTTTTTATGATTTTCTGGTGACAAGTCATCCTGCTTAATCACTCCCAAGTCTTTCTCATCTTTTCTTTTACTAATTATCTCATTGCCTATTCTATATATCTGTTATGAGTCCATATTATAATTACAAATCAAAATAGATAGATAGATAAATAGGTAAATAGACAGAGCTCCACGCAAGCCTGGGAAAGGGAAATGATCTTGCAAGTTAACTGAGGAAATGTTGACCATACACAGGAAGTAGCAAGTCAGGGGATGATGTAGGTAGTGTGTCAGCGAGACAGCATACGAACAAAGCCTAGTGACCATACACACATACTCACACACAGATTTCTGGAACTTTCCAACCACAGTGAAACACACTTGACACGACCCCTGCTACACCAGAATTTAGGAAGCAGAGCTCAGAAGGAGACAGGCCATAGAACCGGCAGGTAGTAGGGAGAACGAGCCTAGCAACAGGAGAGAGAGAGAGAGAGAGAGAGAGAGAGAGAGAGAGAGAGAGAGAGAGAGAGAGGGAGGTAGGTCGCGGGTCTCTACTTATACTTCACTCGTGTGTGAGAGATTTTGTTAATATTTCCAAGACAAATAAAAATAGTCCCATACTCATCTTTACCTCTCCTGTCATTGCACGACAAAAAGGTAACGAAGATTATCTACTTACAAACTACTCAAGTATAACAACCGCTCGTCCACAAGTCAATATATATATAACTTCTCTTCAAGTTACTACAAAGTCTTTTATGACATTTGGTTGGCAGCGAAAGTACGAACCTCGTCTACGAATCTACAGTGAATTCCTACAAAATATCAAGATTTAAAACAAAATTCCTCTCACAACCAACAACTCACAACCAGCTCCTGACAGTATTCTCTCCAACCAGCCCCTCCGTCTCCTCAATTATCATGCTGATGTAGAGGTGAAGAGGTCACACGACGTCTTGCCAGTAGTTTAACGAAGTACTGATACAAACAATCTTGCAATTTCTACGACGAACCAACGAACTACAACCATCTACAATCAACTACAAGTAACAACTCCACGAGTCATCTGTATAATCTTCTACACGCACCTACAAGTCGTGGCAGTCTTCATCCCACAACGAGTAAATCACAAGAAAAAAGGACCAAGAATACATCAAGAAAGAAAAAACAAAACAAACAAACGAAGAGTGAGATACGACTCACAACCATCTGACCTCACCCTCCTTTCTCTCCTACCGTCCCACCTACCTCCATCGCTGACGCAGAGGTCAAGACACACAGCAAAGCACCAGAGCCACATTGATAACACGTCTTACTCACATTTCTTCACCCAGGTTACGCATCGCTACTCAGTATTCACCACAGCTACCAGTGTGGGAAGTCGACGTCACCATACGTGTGCTGAGACGACGACAAGCCGTGTGTCTGACACCCCACAACACGTCAATCAACCCGTGAAGAACAACGCTATCACCACGTGCAACACCACTCACACCATTTCCACCACGGTAAAAATTAGTGAGTTACTTCATTTACACAATACACAGTGATAGACAAAAAACTTCTGCACAAACGTATAAAACGTGCTGTATAGTTACAACTTAAATACATGTACCTACTTCAATTATCTTCAGAATTCAATCATTAAATACTTGCACAAACAATAAATATTCTACACTGTATATATTCATTCATTTACAGTATTATAGCATTTATTTACTACAAACGAGTGTTACCATTTATACCTACATAAAATACGTGTTGCATACATACAGCTATACATTATTACATCTACAAAGTAATAAAGAAAATATACCATCACAGTTACTCAGTGAGCGATTAAAAGAACTGTATTAAACATTTATTAATTAAAGCTACCTAGTGGAAACAGATAAATTAAGTTACAAGGAAAACCAGAAAAAAAAAAATGGCCAACACAAATGACGTTAGCAAGAACGAACATCTTCAACACAATCGTGAAGACAAAGATTTCCACACAGTGCTGACACATATATTGCCCACGATAGGTACAAGTGAAGAACAAGTCAGTGCATATAGTTAATACTGCTTATAGTGTATATATATTTTTTATATAAAATAACAAAATATGGGGCTATATAATATCATTTTCAGTAATATCTGTGGAATATAAACTAAACCTTTAAAAAGGGTCCCAAGGGAATTAGCCAGCAATTATGCAACCATGAACAACACGGGAAAATGCGTAAACAAACGAAGAAAAACAAACTATAGAAAATCATTACATACCAAAAAAAAGGAAGAAAGAAAAAGAAATAGAGTAAGATCACATAACAAACAAATGAAAATAAGTGTAAGTGTTACTACAAATGCCAAAACACCACATAAACTACAAACAAAAAACCAAATTGTTGTCTCCACAAGCTAGTGGCATGGCACATCATATCATCGACCGCAGCATGACCGGATTCAATGTCAGGACTGCAATTATTACAATTATGTAACCACAAACATTATGTAACAATTATGTAAGAGTTGCATTAACAAGATGTAACTTTTATGTAACTTTAACTACAATTATGTAACTACAAACAATAAGTAACAATTATGTAACAGTTGCATTAACAAGATGTAACTTTTATGAAACTTTAACTACAATCACGTAACTACAAACAACATATAACAATTACGTAATTGTTGCATTAACAAGATGTAACTTATATGTAACTTTAACTACAATTATGTAACAGTTGCATTAACAAAATGTAACTACAGTTATAAGGCCAACACAATTATGCACTACCACAATATTATGTAACAGTTCATAAAATGTTACAATTATGTATTACTACAATGTTACTGCAATGTAACAATTACAATTTAATTATGTAACAATTCACAATGTTACAATTATGTATTACCACAATGTTACTACAATATTATAAGTCATACAATTATACCACAATTCTGTATTAATAGAATCATCTTCCAAGTTAGGTGAAATATTAGACATTACTAAAGGGATAACTCAATATGTAATGCAATAACCTAGCAGTATTACCATTGCACAATTATATGCGTATGTCTGTTATACATACACATCTTACAAAATGTCATACAACAACCATTGCATTTATTCAAATATGTATACAACTTGTTTAAAATGTAATATTACTGGATCATTGCAATTTACTATGAATATTACATGTATACAATATTATAATCCATATTATGAACTAATAGATTAGCATATGTCAATGATAATTGCTGTTAGAGGACCTTCAGCGGCGTGGCCGAGCAATGTTATGAGTCCATATTATAATTACAAATCATAACAGATAGACAGATAAATAGATAAATAGACAGAGCTCCGCGCAAGCCTGGGAAAGGGAAATGATCTTGCAAGTTAACTAAGGAAATGTTGGCCAAACACAGGAAGTAGCAAGTCAGGGGATGATATTGGTAGTGCGTCAGCGAGATACCATACGAACAAAGCCTAGTGACCATACACACATACTCACACACAGATTTCTGGAACTTTCCAACCACAGTGAAACACATGTGACACGACCCCTGCTACACCACAATTTAGGAAGCAGAGCTCAGAAGGAGACAGGCCATAGAACCGGCAGGTAGTAGGGAGAACGAGCCTAGCAACAAGGGCGAGAGGAGAAAAGAGAGAGAGAGAGAGAGAGAGAGAGAGAGAGAGAGAGAGAGAGAGAGAGACAGGGAGGTAGCTCGCGGGTCTCCACTTATACTTCACTCGTGTGTGAGAGACTTTGTTAATATTTCCAAGACAAATAAAAATAGTCTCATACTCATCTTTACCTCTCCTGTTATTGCACGACAAAAAGGGAACGAAGATTATCTACTTACAAACTACTCAAGTATAACAACCGCTCGTCCACAAGTCAATATATATGTAACTTCTCTACAAGTTACTACAAAGTCTTTTATGACATATCCAGTGTAGTCTTTTTTCATTCCTTCCCATTTCTAACGCATGACACTTCTTGGTATTAAAATCCATTTTCCAAGTCTGGCTTCAGCTGTGGAGTCTGTACAAGTCCACTTTTAGTTTTTTACAACTATCAATACATTTAACATGTTTCATAATTTTAGTATCATATGTGAACATACTCATGTAACTATTCAAACCTACTGGGAAATCAATTACATATATCAGAAACATTATTGGTGCTAAGACAGAGCCCTGGGGTACTCCACTAGTCACGTCTCACCTTTGTGAAACCTTATCTCTTATAACTGTTCTCATCTGCTTTCCTATCAAATAATCTCCCATCCACTTTAATAGTTTCCCATGCACCTCTCCAAAGGTCTTCAACTTCCACAGCATTCTCCTATAGGGCACCTTGTCAAATGCTTTCTTGAGATCAAGACAGACACAATCTGCACATCCCTATCTCTCTCTTCTATGACATCTGTTACCCTACTGTAGAAACTTAGTAGGTTAGTAACACATGATCTTCCTTCCCTAAAACCAAATTGTCTTGGTGTTATCACGTCATTATCCCCTAATCCTTTATCCATCTTTTTCTAATAATTTTCTCACAGATGTTACAGGCAATACTAGTAAGTGATACAGATCTGTAACTGAGTGGATCTTCCCTATTTTCTCCCTTGATGTTTGGCACAATATTTGCTCTTTTCCAATCTTTAGGTAATTGTCCATTTTCCAACGAGGCCTTGATAATGACCTAAACAGGCCACACTGACTGGTCCGCACATTCCTTCAGGATCCATCCAGCCCCACCAACTAGTCCCATTGCTTTTCTCACATCCAAATCCCTCATCCGCTCTAGCATCTCATTCACGTCAACTATAATTTCTGCCATTCTCGTCATCCTAGGTTCCATTTCAAGTTCCCTAAATTCCTCTTCCAACACACAAACTGACTGCAGTTTGTTGTTCATTATATCGCACAATTCTTCTTCGTAAGTTTCATCTCCATCCCTCAGTCGTATTATACTGTCCTTAACTTTCATTTTACCATTTACAAACCCATAAAATTGTTTCGGCTCTTTTTTACATCTGGTTATAATATCTTTTTCGTATTTCCTTTCGTTTTCTCTCTGCACCTATACATATTCATTTCTTACCTGCTTGTACTTTTCCCAAGCCATTTCACTATACCTTCTCACTTTATTCCATGCTTTTTTTCTTGCCTCATGTGCCATTCTACATCTGTTGTTAAACCATTCCTTTTTCCTTTCCATAGCTGGGGAAAGTTTTAGGACATATTAAGAAGTGAGATTTGCGAGCTAGGTGCTTGAGAAGCTTCTCGCCGTTTCGTTTATGGTAGTTCCGGTATCGGTACGAGTCAGAGTTACCAGTTTGCCTGCTGTTTGTGAGCGTAGTTATTTCGTAAGTTATGCATTAATTTTTCTGCTTTTTTTCTTTAAAATGTTTGATTTAAGTGGTTGCTTGTTTTCATTTTCATTCATTGCCAGATGCCATGTATCCCAAACGGGGTGGCCAAGGGCTTAGAGTTAATTGTTTTACAGGGAGGAACACTAATCCTCCACCAACCCCACTTGACACGTAGGGATGCCAACAGCATCTGGTGTTCCCAGGCAGTCACCCATCCAAGTACTAACCAGACCCAACGTTGCTTAACTTCGCTGATCGGACGGGAAGCACTGTACTCAACGTCGTATGGCCGCTTCTTAAATTATGTAATTTAATTTCGTATGGTAAATGATTTAGACTGTTATGTAATGTAAGAAAACTCTAGCATATTTGGATGTCTCCTAGTTGCTAACTGTTGTTCCTAGGGGCAAGTACAAGACCAGCAGGTTACAGAATTGTGAAGAAGTAGATGCTTCTCGAACAATGCAAGTTTATATAAGGATGGACAAGAGACTAGAACAAGTTCAGTTGGTTTTCAGTTCAGTTTGAGTGAAGTTCATTCGGTTTTGGTTCAGTTTGTGACGTGTTACTGGCAAGCATTAAGGGTAATTTCTGTCAGTGAAGATTATTTTTGGTACTTGTGAAAAACTGGGAAGTGATGTCAAGCATTAAGTGTAATAACTGTGACGTGTTGTCAAGCATTTTGTGTAATAACTGTGAAGTGTTGTTAAACTTTAAGTGTAACTGCAATCAGTAAAGTGTGTATAGCTCCAGTGCTTGTGAGAATAGTGAAGAGAAGTTGGAAAACATTAAATGGAATTATTTGGAAAATAAAGACAGTGAATTTTAAGGAGCCAGTGTTTATTTTCGGCTCAGCTGATCTTGTGCACTGTACACCTAAAGGTTGACCATAGGAAGAACTCCTTACTGGGCAACGTCCTTCATGTACTAAACTACTGCTGTTGGAGCCTGTGGCAGTGTGGGACAGGGACGTAACACTGTTGTCAGGAGTGTGGGATAATTTCAGTGCTGCAGTGAGTCTAACCTTCGACATGGAAGCAAAAGGTGTGAAGACAAGGTCTTGAGCTGGGCAGGAGGAGGAAATTTCCCTGTCGACAATCGTGAAACTAATATAGGGACAGAGTGAAGGACATAAAAAAAACTCCAAGCACAATTACAGGCACAGAGTGAAGGACAGAAAAAACTCCAAGCATAAGTACAGGCACAGAGTGAAGGACAGAAAAAACTCCAAGCACAGTTACAGACAGGCTGTGGCACAAAATAAGAAAGCATACAATGAGTAGGTGAGAAAAAGGGGTGTGCAAGAAGTTGAGAGGCAGAAGAGAGAGTTATATGTAGAAAGGAAGAGAGGAGTGGAAAGATTAGTAAGAGGGAGTAAGAAGAAAGTGGATGAGGAATTTGGAAGGAATTTGAGTGTAAAGTGGAGGAACTGTAAGAAAATGTTCTGGAAAGAGGTGAAGAGAGTAAGACAGGGTGGCAGTGAAGTTAGCAGGGGAGTGAAAGATAAAAATGGTAGATTACTAGTAGAGATGGGAAAAAAAGTGAGCAGATGGAGAGAACACGTTAAGGACTTGCTGAACATAGAGAATGGATGTAATGTGAGTATAAGTGGCTGGGGAATGGCTGGGAGAAGGAGGGAGGTGAGAAGACAGGAAGAAATCAGTAGGATAGAAGTTGTGGAAGCAATGAAGAAATCCAAATTGGGGAAAGCCCCAGGAATTGATGGAGTGTGTGGTGAAATGCTGAAGCATCGCGGAGAGATAGTAGGAGAATGGATGTGGAAGATGTGCAGATTGGCCTGGGAGGAAGGTAGAGTCCCGGAGGATTGGAGGTCAGGTATAAATATTCCCCTGTACAATGGAAAGGGGGGAAAAGAAGTGTGTGGTAATAGAGGCATTTGTCTTCTTAGTGTAACAGGAAAAATGTATGGTAGAATACTTGTTATCAGAGTTAGGGAAATAACAGAGGAATTAGTTGGAAAAGAACAGGAAAGCTTTAGGAAGGGAAGAGATTGTGTAGATCAGATAATCATACTTAGATCTTTAGTGAAAAATTTTCTAGAGAATGGAAAGAAGTTCTATGTGGCCTTCATGGATTTGGAGAAAGCATATTACAGGGTGGATAGACAAAGATTGTGGAAAGTATTAAGAATATATGGAGTAGATGGGAAGTTGTTGAATGCTGTGAAGAGTATGTATGATGGTGCTAAGGCTGCAGTGCGCGTAGATGGTGAACTGAGTGAATTTTTCTCTTTGAAGGTTGTGTTCAAACAGGGATGTGTCATGTCTCCATGGATGTTCGATCTGTACATGGATGGGGTAATAAAAGAGATACAAGGTAGGGCAGTGGATGTTGGAGTGGCCCTGGTGAGAGAGGGTAGTGTTTGGAAACACCCTGTACTGTTGTTTGCAGATGATACTGTGTTGTTCAGTGAAGACGAAGGGGAGCTGCAAGGCTTGGTGGATGAGTTTGGGAGAGTGTGTAAGAAACGGAATCTAAAGGTGAATGTAGGGAAGAGTAGTGATGGTCTTTGGGAGAGGTGAAGTCAGTGAATGTGGAGTTATGTTGGATGGTGAGGAATTGGAAAATGTGAGTACGTTTAAGTACCTGGGGAGTGTGATGAGTAAAGATGAAAGTTTGGAGGGTGAAGTGCTTGAAAGGGTACAACAAGGAAGAAAGGTTGCTGGTTCCTTGAAAGCAGTGATAAGCAACAGGGAAGTGAGCATGGAAGTGAAAAAGTTACTACATGACAGTATTATGATACCAGCTCTAACGTATGGAAGTGAATCTTGAACGTTGTTGGAAGGACACAGGTCAAGAATGAGAGCAGTGGAAATGAGTTATTTAAGAGGAGCCTGTGGAGTCACATGGAGAGATAGGCTGACAAATGAGGATATTAAAAAGCGTTGTGGTGTGGATGTGGATGTGATAGGAAGCGATAGGAGGAAGACACTGAGGTGATTTGGCCATGTGGAGAGGATGGAGGGTGAGAGATTGACGAGGAGAGTGTATGTGAGTGAGGTGGAGGGGGGAGAGGGAGGGGGAGGCCGAGGATGAGATGGAGGGATGGAGTGGAGAGGTATATGATAAAGGGTGTGTGTGAGTTGGGAGCAGGGCAGTGAAATGGCAGGGGACAGGGTGACGTGGAGGCGATTTCTTTGTGGCCACCCCATCCGGGATTAAGAAGTCTGTCAATTGATAGACAGATAATTACAGGCCCAAAGTGAAGAACAGAAAGAGCTCAAGAACGAACTCAGAGAACAATTACAAGCACAAAGTGTCCAATTGCAAGAACAGAGTGAACAACTGGAGGGACAACGTGAAGAATGAAAAGAATGATATGAACAACTTCAAGAGGCATTACAGGAGCAACAGAGGGAAGTACAACTGAGGGTGGGAAGACAGCTGGATGCATTCTTGAGGGAAATGAAGGAAGAACAGCAACAGCTTAAGGAGGAAGTAGATGCTAAGCTAGAGCAGCAAAGTATGAGGTAAGCAATAATGTGATGGAGTGTAAACAGCATGTAGATGGCCAATTGAAGACAATTAGTGACGAAATAGTGACGGAGTGCAAACAGCATGTGGACAACCAGCTGAAGATTAGCAAAGGAATAGTGACAGAGTGCAGACAGCATGTAGACAACCATCTAAAGATATGTGAGGGGATTGTGATAGAGTGCAGACAGCATTTAGACAGCCAGCTGAAGCACGTAGTCGACCATGTTAAGATAATTAGTGAGAAAATTGAGACTGTAGAGAAATATTGCACTGCTGTGCCTCAGGTTAGTGTACAGGGAGCATATGAAAGGAATGGACAGCGTATGGTGAATCTTGATAGATCCCAAGCATCTAAAGGTAGCATTACAGGGTGGAATAATAAGAATATAGAAGATTTAAGTCCTGGCCTTAATTATGATGCCCCAGTTTATAGGTCCCAAACCAGTGAAGGGCATGGCTATAATGGGGGTCCAATCAAAGAGAAACCTCAGGAACTTGATGGTAGATTATATGGGGAAGCTTACCATGCTCAGTTTGAGTTACTTTCGGATCAGAATGGTTGGGATGATAAGAAGAAGGCTGAAGAAATGCAGAAGAACCTTGATGAATAGTGTGCGACAAGACGGAAGAACAGACGACATGCAGTGTAGTAGGAATGAGAATCATAGGATGAAATGCTGCTGTAATGTAGTGACAGGGCAAACATCAGATAATGAGGACCTGGGGAGGATGCAGATGGAAGATGCAGAATTGCAACAAGTGCTGGAGTGGCTGCAGCGGAGTGCAGTGCAACCACTTTAGGAAGAAGTTTCCAGGTTAAGCCCTGCAACCAAGAGCTACTGGAGTCAGTGGGACCTCTTCGTTTGAACATTGGACTACTGGAGCGTCAGTGGGAAACACCTGATGGCCTCAGCAAGTATTGGCAACAGGTGGTTCCAAAGAAGATGAGGTCCGCGATCTTGGATGAGTCTCATAACCAGATCACTAGTGGGCACCTGGGTGTGAAGAAAACTCTAAGCCGGCTGCGACAGAGATTCTATTGGATTGGCATGCGTCAGGATGTTGAAGAGTGGTGTCGGCCCTGTGATGCGTGCTGTGCCAAGAAGGGTCCCAAGAAACGTGTTTGAGACCCTCTCCAGCTGTACTAAGTGCGTGAACCGATGGAAAGAGTCTCGATGGACATTGCTGGACCTTTGCCACTCACTGAGAGAGGAAACTGGTATATATATATCGTCATGGACTACTTCACGAAGTGGCCAGAAGCCGATGCTATTCCTGATCAAGAGGCTGCAACTGTTGCTCAGGTGTTAGTTGACCAGTTTTTCTGTCATTTTGGGATGCCACAAGAGCTACATTCAGACCAGGGTAGAAACTTCGAGCCTGCTGTGTTCCGTGAGTGCTGCAAGTTATTGGGGATCAAAAAGACCAGGACGACCCCACTAAGGCTACAATCAGATGGGATGGTGAGGAAATTCAACTAGACCCTTGGACAAGAACTGGCCTAGTACTGCATAGAGGGACAAACAGAATGGGACCAGAAGTTACCTGCATTGCTGATGGGATATCGGTCTGCATCCCATGAGACTACCGGCTACACCCCTGCAAAACTGATGTTGGGCCACGAGTTACACTTACCAGTCAACTTGTTGATGGAAAGACCACCTCGTGAAGAGCTGTCTACAGACACCACCGGCTATGCGAAACACCTTCAGGAAAGGCTGGCTGAGGTACATCATCAAGTGCAAGGAGCCCTTAAGTTTTCAGGAGAGGTGATGAAGTGCAAGTATGATGCCAAGGCATCTATCAACACCAAACTACATGCACAGTACATACCACACTTCCTTTTCAAAAAAAAAAAAAAAAAAATGGCGTCGAATAACATAGCCTCGGAGTTCCCGGGGGGGGGGGACCATAAATACTTCCACCTTCAGCTCCTCTCCCGGTGACGACTCAAGATGCCTGGAACCACTGTCTGACTCTCTTCTTCTTCATTTCTGCAACATTCGTGGCCTTTCCTCTAACTTTCGCTCTGTTGAGCACCACCTCTCCTTCTCTAAACCTCACCTTCTTTTTCTGAGACTCAGCTGTCTGAGGCAACTGACAGCAGACCCTTTTCTGTATCCTCCTACTTTCTCAATACTCATTTCAAAGCCAAAGTGGCTGTTGTGTATATATACACAACACCTTCTCTTGCTCTCGCGTCCCTGAACTCGATTCTTCTGAATTCTCTCCACTCTGGCTTCGGCTTTCATGTCATTCTCTGACTAAATATATTTGCACTGTTTACTTATCTCCTAATTCTACTGACTATCAAATATTCTTTGACTATCTTACTTCTACGATGGAACACATTCTATCCATCTCTCTTTTCTCTGAAATCTCCATTCTAGGAGATTTCAATGTTCACCACCATCTTTGGCTCTCCTCTCCTTTCACTGATCCACCTGGTGAACAAGCTGTACCCCCTCCACAATATATCTACCCCCGATGTATATATGTCCCCCCCCAATGCATACATGCCCCCACTAAACTTGCTGACCTAGCACGCTTTCCCAGGGCCCCACGCCTGGGAAGACGCCGTGACTGCGTCAGTTCAGAGCAGACATTCAAGAAGGACAGACTATTTTGTTGTGCGCTCGTAATAAACTCCTTATCTAGCTGTTTGTACACAGAGTTTCTATCACCAAAGTATAGCAAGTTACATTTGGTAGCAGCGATGTTTCAGACCATCAGATTCTGACCGCCTCCTACAATATTTAGTGACACCACCAGATACACGACGTCTCGCGTCTCACAGCCTCACCCCTCCTCAGTGCCTCTCGTGGTGTAATACCTGGCTGTGCTTTCTGGGTGTACAATTTCTCTCCACAGTGCTCACCTCTCAAACAACCCCACCCACACACCTTGTTCCTGCCCGCAAGTGTCACCATCGCCGACCTACACAACTGTTTCACCTGATCCCAACACCTGTTCCGAACTCATCATAATTCCTGCCCCCACGGTGCCACTTATCACTGTCTGCCCACCGCCATTCTCTGCATTTGCTACTCAACAGCTCTACACCTGCATTGAACCAACATCTGCCCTCACCCCACCACTGGCCCCGACGCCGCCACATGTGGTCTGAATTACGTGAGCCTCCTACGACCGCCACTCCTTGCCGGTGACTCATCGCAGCGTCTCTTCCCATCTCGACTTAAGACTCATCCAACATATCGCTCCACTTTCATCACCAGCCACTCTCCTCTCCGCCCAGCTGTCTCTCCACCGCCGCCCCGCCCCAGCCCCGCTACGCCCAGCCACACCTGCACGTCATACATCTCGTCAATCCCGTCTCTACTGTGTAACTATAGTATACCTTACCTTTCTATAGAGATTATCCTCGATTTTCTCTACAGATTGGATATTGTAAATATTCCATCTAATTTCCATTACCCCGTTTTCATCTTCACCTACGTTATTTATTATCCATCTCATCCTTCGCCTTTTATTTAAACCATCCATCCCCGCACCTTCATTCGTTTTCACACCTACTCGTGTATTCCATTCTCTCATTGTTATATTATACATTTCCACCTACGTATCCATCTTCATCCTTCATCTCATCTTCCATTGCCACATTAAATGTCATACTTTCCACATCAACCGCTTAATACCTGCCTTCTCGACCCGGAAACATCACCTGATCATACACCGTCTGCCGACTCTAACACGATCACTCATTTACGAAGTGGCAAAGAGTACCACCACCCTGTACCTGACACTTCCGTTTCACTTCCCACAGACCCACTTACTACTCATCCTACACTCGTAAATCCAGATACCTCCTCCTCTACTCCTACCTCTCCACTCCCTTCTTCTTCCTCTACTCCTTACCCTGTCGTTCCCTCTCCTGCCTCCCTTCATACCCCGTCTTGCTCGCCCTTAACTACCACTACCTTCTCTCTCTCCCACACCTCTCCATCGCCACTTCTGCTCTTCCAGCCATGGCCAACCCTCCACAGTCTATCTATCTCGACGATGCCAATCGTCCCAAATTTACCGGCCAGGACCCAACTTGGTCTGTCTATGATTTCCTCAGAGAAGTCGAAACAGACATCCACAATAGGCAGATCACCAATGAATCACTCAAAGTAGCCTACCTCATGGGTCGCTTGCACCACGGCAAATCAGACATCGGATCTGCGATCCGTGCAGGACATTTCGATAGCATTCATACCTTTGCTGATTTTCGTACGGAACTCATCAGCCTTTGTTGCCACCATTCTAATACCGCATCTCTCATGGGATTCATTAATCTCCTAAACCAACTAGATGAGGACTTGAGGGTCCCAGCGTAACATGCCAAGCTCCGCGAAGCTGCTGCCGCCATGAAAGCAACTAGTAGCGAGATGCTTCAATTACTGGTAGGCACGAAATGGTTAGAAGACAAAAATGGCGTTCCAATGCTTTCACTCACCAACTTTGCTGACTTAATTGGTTACCTGAGATTCCTTCACTGGCTAACTCCTAAACAGCGAGAGCTAGCCTTGGAAATCGGTTTCAATCCAGGAGATAAAATTATTCAGGTCACTAAAGCCATTCATGAAAGAACCGGTTCGAACTACATGCGTCAGGGCACCGCCCAACCCTTGGCCTCCTCAGTTTGTCACACCTCCACTACCCCAGACCAATCTCACTTCCTTCCCACCACACGCGGCAGACCTGCCAAGCATCGTTCTCCTACCGCAGGTCGTGATCAATCTAGCATCCGACGGAACAGACAATCTTTGATTCTTTGCTGGCACTGTGGTCATCCTGGACATCGAGCATCCAGTTGTGACCGTACATACAGACGTCCTCACTCCCAAACCAGACAGCGTACGCCTTCCCGTTCGCGTCGTCCTAAATGCAAATACCACAAATCCAGCACGACTCATACCACTGAGGAATGTCGTTACCTCAACCGCCAACAGTCGGGGGAAGCGCCGCACCCATATCGGACCAATATCACGTAGAACCAGAAACCCAACTCCCCATCTGCCATGTAAGTCCCATAACATCCTTGGGTTTCGTCATTCTCGGATGCAGTCATGACATACCAACGTCATTCTTCTTGGACACAGGATCTATAATGAATCTGATCTCTGACAATTCCTTACATCTTATTCAACGACATCACAACCACGTTAGTTTCCTAGAACCACCAGACATTCGCCTATGTGGTGTCGAAGGCTCAGAGTTTAAGGTTAAGGGAAGAGTCACCCTAGAAGTCAAACTACACAGAGATTTGTCCCCTATCCCAATTGAATTTCATGTCACTAATGACTTGCAGTATCCCGCAGATGCCCTTATTGGTTTCTCCACCATGGCACAACACTCCATTGCATTATTACCTGCTTGTGGTAGTATAGACATTTCTGGATTCCCAGTTTACAGTATGGAATGTCCCCGTCCTGTTCTTACGATCACATCAGTCCTTCAGTTACTTTTGTCACGATCACTACCAAAAAGTCCAGACCAGCCCAAACCACCACCATCATCATTTGAGAATACAGAGATCATTACTTTGGTGACTGCGAGCAAGGACATAAATTCCTCAATGTCTACTGATACATCTTCTCAGCCTTTGGAAATGGCTCTTACCTCCTCTCCCGACAACACTATCGCTGACTCAGACATGTCTCAATTACCTACCTCACACAGTGTGAATGATCTTCTCCAACATGCAGAGACGAAACAAGCAGTAACGAATACATGCACAATTTTGTTACCGCATGGGTTCACCAAAGTCTCTGTTTGTGTTGCCGGTGCGAAAGAAGGAGTGGGTGTACTAACACTACCTGAGACGTGTTGTGTGAATGGCTTGACTTATAAGTCAGCGTGGTGTACAGTCTTAGAGGACAGTGTATGCTACTTGTACTTGCTCAATGTCACAAATGCTCCACTAAAACTTAAAAGTGGTGTAAAGATTGGAGACTTCCTAGTATACCCAGCGGCCATAAAGGTGTGCCAGGATTCCTCAGTTCCTACTATTCAGACTGATGATACGCCAATCGGTGTATGTGCTATTAACTCTATGGGATCTGCGCCAACATATTCACCCGACATGCTCTCACATCTCACTTGCACGGATTTCCCAGAAAATACGCCTCAACTCCTCGACCTTCTGACCTCGTACAGAAACGTGGTTGCCTTACCCGGTGAACCGATGGGTAGAACAGACCTTGTCAAACATACGATTGAACTACTTCCAGGAACTCAGCCGATTTACATACCAGCGTATCGATTTCCTCACAGCCAGAGAAAGCAGACAGATCAAATGGTACAGAACATGTTCGACCAAGACATTATTGAGCCCTCCGTCAGTCCATGGAATAGCCCACTTTTCTTAGTACCAAAGAAGGACGGCAACTTTAGACCAGTAGTTGACTATCGTAAGGTCAATTCTGTCACCGTTCCAGACCATTTCCCATTACCCGTCCTCACTGATTTGCTAGAATCCCTTGGTGAAAACAACGTAGTCTTTTCATCTTTAGACCTCCTCAGCGGGTACTGGCAGGTCGAAATGGAAGAATCCTCTCGCCCAGTTACAACCTTTAGCACCCCTTCCGGACATTTTCAGTTTAAGAGACTCCCTTTTGGTCTGAGAAATGCTCCTTCCATGTTCATGCGACTTATCCATTCAGTCTTCAGCGGTATGATGGGACACTCTCTTTTTGCTTACCTAGATGATATAATTGTTGTGAGTAAATCCATCCCTGCCCATTTCACCAAGCTCCGGCAAGTCTTTGACCACCTCCAGCTTGCAGGCCTGAAAATCAATCTCAGTAAATGTGACTTCCTGCGAAAGAAAATCAAATTCCTAGGCCATGTTGTGGATGCACAAGGCATTCATACTAATGAGGATAAAACTAAGGCGATTATTAACTTCCCAGAACCTACCACTACCGAAGCTGTACGAAGTTTCCTGGGCCTCAGTGGCTATTATCGTAGATTCATACAAGGCTACGCAAAGATCGCCGCTCCTCTGACCCATTTACTCAAGCAGAATGTGCCCTTTGTTTGGACTAACGACCAGTCACAGGCTAAAGACAGCTCTTGTAAATGCCCCTGTTCTAGCGTTCCCTGATTATACCACACCCTTCCTTCTCTGCACAGACGCCTCAGGCACTGGACTTGATGCCGTTTTGATGCAACTCGATGAAGCATCAAGGAAGCGCGTAATAACGTATGCTAGTCGCACCCTTACAACCACTGAACGTAACTACAGTGTCACAGATCTTGAAGCGCTAGCGGTAGTCTGGTCTTTGAAACATTTCAGAGATATAGTCTATGGTTATCCAGTGCATATCCAAACAGACCACCTTCCACTATGTGATTTGTTCAAGAACCGCAACCTAACAGGTAGGCTAGCTAGATGGTCCATCATCATCCAGGACTTTAATCCCACTTTTCAGTATGTACCAGGCAAGTTGAATGTAGTCGCAGACGCACTCTCACGTCACGTAGCAGCAGCTATAACATCACTGCAGCCCGAAGTAACGGAAAAGACTACACTAACGTCACAAGTTGTTCGAAACTTTCAGCGCCAAGACCCCATGTGGTCCAAAGTCATTTATTTCCTAGAATCTGGCGATGCCTCGACCTTACCTACTCTGCCAGTATCACTAGATGAGTTCATGCTAGATGATGATCTCTTGTACAGGATAACACTACTAACAGGCAAAGACATGCCCATTCACGAAGTACGCCAACTTGTTGTTCCCACTGAACTGATACCAAAGGTTCTTCACATTGTTCATAATACCCCTCAAGCTTCCCATCCAGGTAAAGACCGATGCTTGCGCCAGGCACGTCTCAAATACTATTGGCCAACCATGTGCCGCGATATCAATGCCCACTGTGACTCTTACCTCTCCTGCCACCGCCACGAAGGATCAGCCGGCTTACCTGCACCTCTCTTACAATACCCAATCCCGTCACGACCATGGGAAACTGTCTCAATCGATCTCTTAAAACTACCTCTCATGGAATCCAGCGCTGAGTACTTGTTCGTAGCGGTCGACCACTTCTCCTGCTACTGTGTCCTCGTACCCCTCTCCGACAAGACCGCGCAGAGCGTTGCATGTGCCTTTGTAGATCACGTAATTTGCCTATTCAGTACCCCTCATACCATTCTTACTGACAACAGTACGGAGTTCAACAATAGCCTTCTAGATGAGAGCTGTCACCGCTTTCATATCAGTAAGTGCAATGTCGTGCCTAGCCATCCGGCTTCCAATGGCCTTGTAGAACGCCACAACCGAAAAATCTTAGAGTGCATCAGACATCTAGGCTCCCATAGTTCGTCCTGGGATGATTGGATTCCCCAAGTGGCATCCTCAATCAAAAGCTCCATCAATGCATCCATTCCTGAATCTCCCTTCTTCGTCCTCTTTGGTTTTGACAAGGACCTCCCATACTCTCTCTTATCCTCAAAGCCAGAACCCATCTACAACATGGATGATTATGTTAAACTAAAATTGGCCAACTTCCAGACAATCCACCAGTGTGTCCAATCCACTTTGGCTTCCTCTCAGGAGGACATGCTGCAGTGCCAACATAAATCCACCTCTCCTATCACTATCAATGTAGGCGATATTGTCTTTGCTCATTCCCATACGCGTTCCTCTAAGTTGGATGAGAAATTTACAGGGCCTCACCGCGTCCTCACTCAACAAGGCAACAAATTTCACCTCCAGGACCTGTCCACTAAGGACACCAGATGGGTCCACGTCGATGACTTAAAGTGAGCACCCCGTGGCCTCGTGTTGGAAGAGTCACTTACACAACCTCCTGACCCCCCTTCCCCTCCACACATCCCTCAATCTACTCTGTCTCCACCTATCCCTCAGTCTCCTTCATCTCCACCTCCACCTGCTCATTCATCAACCAATCAATATCGGTCCAAACTGCGCTCCGCCCATCAACCTCTTCAAGACCTCCCCCATTAACTCTACACTGATGTTCTAGTTACGAAGTTAGCGGTCTACCTGCTGGCAGTGCTGACCCTCCTGGGGTCTGGGTCAGGTCAGGACAATGGTGGAGTACGTCCCGGGGCCTTGGTCGGCTCAGGAGGCGAGGTAATGCTTATCGAAGAACTAGTCTCATTGCGCTATGATCTTGCACCCCTGGCCAACGTAGCCATTGCCCTACCTGCCTACGCGCACAGCTCCAAGGAATCAAGACCCATCTCACTGCCATCATGGGGACACACAACCCAAATGAGCATCTCTATAACCTTTTCCTACCACTCTCCTGTCAATTGCAATACATAAGTAACAGATTCACTGAGCTCAATGACACATTTTCCATTCAGACACCCGTTGGTCATTCTCGTGTGAAACGAGGTCTCTTCGACTTCGGCGGTGAGATTCTGAGTGGCTTGTTTGGCGTTGCTACAGCCTGTGACATTTCTGGCTTCAAATCTGATCTCACTCATTTAGCTTCAGCTCTAGAATCCCAATGCCGAGTCATTAAAATCCAACACACTATGTTACAGAAGCTTACGACCCACCTAAATGAAGTCACGTCCACTCTAAACAACTTCACCAATATCTTACAACGCCACCTTTCAGATCTCAACATTATCTCTCAGTTCTTCTACCTGAAACTCAACATGGATAATCTCCAACTGGCCACTGACTCTCTCCTGTCTCAAGTCTCTACCTTGGTTCGTATCCTGGTTGATGCTATAAATGGACGTGTCACTGCCGACTTAGTACCTGTCTCAGCTCTCCGTTCTGTCCTGGAATGGGCTCACTCCACCTTCGGTCTATCCCCGGTCCTCCCCTACTCCTCCCTCGAATATTATTATCCTGTTCTCGAAGCCACTCTTCTCACCAAATACGTCGTCGTCCATATTCCTCTCCGTTCTGCCATAACCTTTAACCTTTTCCACATCATTCCCTTCCCTTTCCGCCTCAACAACTCCTTGTTACAAGTATCTGTTCCTTCAGAATATTTCCTCCTCTCACATGATCATCTTTCAGTTGCCTTCCTTTCTTCCACAGACCTCCAGAAATGTTCCTCCCTTACCCCGACCTCTCGTCTCTGTGCTGCCCACCTTTTCGCTATCTTCCCTAGCAGTGCTACACCCTGTGAGTCTGCTTTAGTTCGCAACCATTCCATCTACTCGGCCTGTTCCTTTGTACCAGCTCCTGAACTCCCGGTCCACCATGCTCACTTCAACCATGTCCAGTACTTCTTCTTTGCTGTTCCCATCTCTGTCACAATCATGTGTCCTGGTTCTTCGGTTCGATCCGTCCCTGCTAGTGGTCTCTACAAAGCACCAGACTATTGTACTGTCAAATAAGAGTCCGTCATCACTTACGCCACTTGCTATCACCAAGCTGTCTGTAAACACTCTTATGACATCTTTCAACCAATCGACATGCCTTCCACCCTACCATCTGCCAACATTACCATCACCTCCCCTAACTTGCGCATGCTAACATTCCTCAATGACAGTGACTTTATTATGGATCAATTTTCTCTGGCCTTCAGCCGTTCATGGGTTCATCCAACAGTTGTGTTTCCCCCTGTGGTTATCACTTTCATAGGTTTTCCACTCATCATATGTGCAGTGCATTGTTGTGTCAGAAAAATGGAACGCTGACTCCAGGAACTCAGAGTCGCTACAGGCATAGTACGCCCTACACACGACGTAGAAACTCCCCGTACTTAGTGCCCTCACATTCAGTTACTACCAATGCCATCTGCCAATTAACCAAACTGTGAACAGAACTCTTCCTACTAGAAAATGATGGTATTTCTTTAATGCATTACTGAGTGACAGTGTATCCTACAGAAAATACAAAAAAAAAAAAAAAGAACGAAGAACAACAAAAGAACTCTCATATCTACTTGTTTATCATGTATCACGATATTATTGTATAATCCCCATTATATCTATGTATACCTTCGCCCTAACTGGACACATACCTATTAATCCTTGTATATCTTATCTGTATATATCCTTCTAATTCCCTCCCCTCAACATGGCCATGTCTCCCTTACTGCCCCTGTATCATACTTATCTCTTGTACAAACCTCCCCGACCTTGCCTTATTCCTATAATCAAACACCATATAACTCCTAGTGTCAGGAGACACCATCTCATCTACCCGGAGGAGTAGTGTACCCCCTCCACAATATGTCTACCCCCGATGTACATATGTCCCCCCCCCCAGTGCATACATGCCCCCACTAAACTTGCTGACCTAGCACGCTTTCCCAGGGCCCCACGCCTGGGAAGACGGCGCGACTGCATCAGTTCAGAGCAGACATTCAAGAAGGACAGACTATTTTGTTGTGAGCTCGTAATAAACTCCTTATCTAGCTGTTTGTACACGGAGTTTCTATCACCAAAGTATAGCAAGTTACAAAGCCTACACCTTTTCTATCCTTAATGACCTAGAGCAGCTTGTACAGCACCCTACCTGTATCCCTGACCGCCTTGGAGAGAGCTCCAACATACTTGACCTCTTCCTAACAACTAATCTTTCTGCTTACACTGTTAATCTCTTCTCCCATTTGGGCTCCTCCGATCACAACCTTATCACCTTAACCTGTCCTATCGCTCCGGTATGACCCACAGACCCTCCAAAGAAACGTTGTCTCTGGAACTTTGGGGCTGCGGATTGGGAGGCCCTCAGGCAGTACTTCTTTGATTTTCCCTGGAATAATTATTGCTTCCATGGCCAGGAGCCATCTGGGTGTGCCTTGTGCATTACAGAGGTCATTTTCTCGGGCATGGAAGCATACATTCCTTTCTCTTATCCTTTGACTAATGCAAGACAACCTTGGTTTAATCACGCTTGTTCTAATGCTGTCTACACCAAGGAGAGGGGGTATCAAAGGTACCAGAGCGAACACACCCCTGAATCACATCTTTTATACATTTCTGCCTGGAATCGTGGTAAGTCTGTTCTTCGCTCTGCTAATAATAATTTCATCTGAACTAAATGCTCTCAACTCTCTCATTCGAATTCTTCCCGCTCCTTCTGGCACTTTGCCAAAAACCTTTCTAACAACTTTACCTCATCATCCTTCCCTCCTCTTTTCTACTCTGATGGTTCTGTAGCTATTTCTTCCACTGATAAAGCAGATCTCTTTGTTCAGACTTTCTCCTCCAATTCCACCTTAGATGATTCCGGTGCTGTTCCTCCATCACTTCCGCCCTCTGAGTTCCTCATGGCTGACATTAAAATGACTTCAGCTGATGTATTTTCTGCCATCATTGGTCTCAGTACCAATCAGGCATATGGGCCTGATGGAGCCCCTCCTGTTGTTCTCAAGAATTGTGCTTCTGTGCTTCCACCCTGCCTAGGCAAATGCTTTTGCCTTTGTCTTTCAACTTGTACCTTTCTTTCTTGCTACAAGTTTGCTCTCATTCAGCCAGTCCCAAAGAAGGGTGACCATTCCCAACCCTCTAACTATCGTCCAATTGCTTTAACATCCTGTATCTCAAAAGTTTTCGAGTCTCTTCTTAACAGAAAAACTTTAAAGCATCTTTCCTGTCAAAACCTTCTTTCTGATCGTCGGTATGGGGTCCGTCAGGGACGCTCCACAGGCGATCTTCTCACCCACCTTTCAGACTCCTGGTCATCCTCCATTCAGGACTTTGGCGATAGCTTTGCCATTGCACTTGACATCTCAAAGGCTTTCGATCAAGTCTGGCATAAATCTTTAATTTCCAAACTGCCCTCTTACGGTTTCTATCCTTCTATCTGTGCCTTCATCTCCAGTTTCCTTTCTGGTCTTTCTATAGCCGCTGTTGTAGACGGCCATCGTTCTTTTCCTAAATCTATTAACAATGGTGTTCCTCACGGCTCTGTCCTATCACCAACTATCTTCCTTTTATTCATCAATAACCTTCTAACCTGTACATCTAACCCTATCCACTCGAACGCTGATGACTCCACCCTTCCCCTTTCCATTCGATTCCCGCAACGTCCATCCCATCAGTTACTTCAACAAACAAGGGACGAGGTTATGGCACACCTAATGTCTGACTTGGCTCGTATCTCTAACTGGGGTAAAAATATCTGGTTGTTTTTAGCGCATCAAAGACTGAGTTTTTGCTACGGTCAACCTGACAAAATCTTCCACAGGTATACCCACTAATGTTTAATAATATTCAGCTTAATCCTGCATCATCCTTGAACATGCTTGGGGTTTCATTTACTCGGGACTTATCTTCAAAAGATCATATTACATCTCTTGTAAAATCTGCTTCCAAGAGATTGGGTGTGCTAAGCCTCCTCCGTTCCTTCTTTACCCTTGCATAATTTTTGACTCTATACAGGGGTTTTATCCGCCCCTGTGTGGAGTACAACTCTCATGTGTGGGGGGCTCCCACATACAGCTCTTCTCAATAGGGTGGAGTCAAAGGCTTTTCGCTTCATTAACTCTCCTCCTCTTACTGACTCCCTTCAACCTCTGACTCTTCGCCGCACTGTTGCATCTTTATCTCTTTTCTATCGCTACTTCAATGGTCACTGCTCCTCTGAACTGTCTGCATGCATTCCTCCACCTCTATGACAGGCGTGTATCACCCATCTAGCAGCAAACTCTCATCCCTTTTCTGTCCAACTCTCTAATGCAAGAGTTAACCGTTACTCCCAGTCCTTCATTTATGCAACAGGTCAACTCTGGAACTGTCTCCCTCTGTCTGTATTTCCTGCTTCCTATGATCTCCAGTCTTTCAAATGCAGTGTGTCCAAGCATCTCGAAATGATCGGATCTTGAATTTGGTTCTCTCGTATTTTGTTTTTCTCTTGGAAAGAACAGTTTGCGGGCTCGTTGCCTTTGGTTCCTTCTTCCTCACATAAACGAAAGAAAAAAGTGAGGTGAGGTTCCAGGATGGTGACCAAGTTTGGTTATACAATCCTCAGCGAATGAAGGGACAGTCACCGAAGCTGCAAAGCCCATGGGACAGGCCTTACACTGTGTTGGACCACCTATCAGATGTAACGTATCGGATTCGGGGAGGCAGGAAATCTCGTCCAAAGGTGGTACACGTGAACCGTCTGTGGCAGAACCATGGGCCAAGACAGTACAGCTAGGACGTCTCCGAGGAATCGTGCTCTCCCACCGCCGAGGATTTTGAGAAGGACCAAGGAGCTGAAGTGCAAGAGGATGGTGACAGTTTCCCGAGGGAAGAAGTGAATCAGGAAGAGGACCAAGACCTTCCAGAAGGAGTGGACTGTGTGGAGGAGCAAGGACTTCATCGGAAGTGGCACAGAAGAAAACCTGATAAGTTCATTAGAATTAAGGTTTATGTTTGTATTTATTGTGTAGTTTTGTCGGGACGACAAAGAACTAGGGAGGGGGTAGTGTTAAGAAGTGAGATTTGCCAGCTAGGTGCTCAAGAAGCTTCTCGCCTTTTCATGTGTGACAGTTCCGGTATCGGTACGAGTCAGAGTTGCCAGTTTGGCTGCTGTTTGTGAGTATGGTTATTCGTAAGTTATACATTAATTTTTCTGCTCTTAGTCTTTAAAATGTTATATTTAAGTGACTGGTTGTTAAATTATGTAATTTAATTTCATATGGTAAATGATTTAGAGTGTTATGTAATGCTGGAAAACTCTACCATGTTTCGATGTCTCCTAGTTGGTAACTATTGTTCCTAGGGGCAAGTACAAAACCAGCAGGTTCCAGAATTGTGGAGAAGTAGATGATTCTCGAACAGTGCAAGTTTATATAAGGATGGATAAGAGACTAGAACAAGTTCAGCTGGTTTTCAGTTCGATTTGAGTGAAGTTCAGTCGGCTTTGGTTCAGTTTGTAAAGTGTTGCTGGCAAGCATTAAGTGTATGTACCGTCAGTGACGATTATTTTCGGTACTTGGGAAAAACTGTGAAGAGTTGTCAAGCATTAAGTGTAAAAACTGTGAAGTCTTGTTAAACATGAAGTGTAATTACAGTCAGTAAAGTATTGCTCCAGTGCTTGTGAGAATAGTGAAGAGAAGTTGGAAAGCATTAAGTGGAATTAGGCCTATTTGTAAAATAAAGACAGTGAACTTTAAGGAGCCAGTGTTTATTTTTGCCTCAGCTGATCTAGTGTACTGTACACTTAAAGGCTAACCAAATGAAGAACAACTCACTGGGCAACGTCCTTCCTGTACTGAACTACTGCTGTTGGAGCCTGCGGCAGTGTGGGACAATATACTTCTATCAAAAACTCATATTTCTCATCAACATTTGTGATTGTGTTCATTTTACTCCAGTCTACATTTAGGAAACAGTTCCTCAGGGAAGCAAAGTCTGTCTTCCCATAATTGTATTTGTTTTCTCTGTGTTTTTCATCTCTTTCTCCTTCCCTTACTCCCGCCACTTCCATCTCAATAACCAGATGATCACTTTTACCAAAGAGGCATTGGTAGGTTATGTTCCTCATTTTATTTGGCTCTTTTGTGAATACTAAGTCGACCCTTGGTGGTTTGTCGTCACCCCTAATTCTAGTATTTTCTTTAAATAACTGGGTTAACATGTTTTCCATCACCAATTCCATTAATTTATTTCCCCATGATTTCTCATCGTTCCCAGCATCCATACTTTCCCAATCAACTTCTCTCCAGTTAAAATCCCCCGTTAATATTATTCTCTTTCTTCGTTCGATTAACATCATAAGTTTAATAATGGATTCTCTTATTAACTGTTTGTAATCTTCTTTTGTCATTGCCTTAGTTTTGGGGGGCATATAAAATACTAGTACATCTATTTTTTTTTTCTCCATAACTGTCCTCTGCTTCAATTCCCCAAAGTTCATCCATGGTATTTTCAATTTCAATATTTTTTGCTCTTAGGTCATTATGGGTTTAAATAATTATCTCTTCCAAACTTGCTTTCTCCAAATAATATAATTGTTCCATCCAAATAATTTTGTATCAGCATCTCGGGGCAATTTAGTCTCCACCAAGCAAACAATTTCAGGTTTATTTTCTTTTATATAGTCTCCAATTTCCACTTTCTTAGATATTAACCCATTTACATTACTATACATGATATTTAGATATACTGCACGGGTTTTATCTTTACTCATTCTTCTCTTTTTCGTATTGATATCCATATCCCTTGTTTCCTTCACTTCTGGTTCTTCACATACCACTTCCTTACTTTCATATCCATCACTTTCCAAAAAAAAGCTTTACATTCTTCCTCTGTCCTCCTGTCATTATTTACCTTTACTTGTTCCTTCAAAGATTTTAAAACTTATTTTTCTTTTTCATTCAGGTCTTTTCTTACTATAATATTTTCCATCCCTGCCTCTTCACTTAGTTTCCATGTTACTTTAAGTATATATATTGTTTACTACACTTTCTGATGACAACTTAACTCTCATTGGTATTGCTTCCCCTTCCTAATATGGCCCTGTCCTCCTTACTTCCTCAATTTCTTTATCCCGCTTGTTTACTTCGGGATCGATCTTGCCCAGTATTTTTCTCAGTTGATTCGAGTCTTTCTCGAGTCTCACAAATCAACCTTTTCTTCCTCCTCCTTGATTCCAAATATTACCACACATCTGTTCCTTTCTACAGTTTCTCTGATTTCTCTTTTTCCTTTAGTATTTTCACTACATTTTCTTCCATATTTTCTTGTTCATTTCCCTTTCTTCCTGAATGATTCCCCTTAAGGGGAGGGGACGCCAGCAGGGACCGATTTTCAACTGACAAAGGCATTTTGCGAAAATTACCCCCATAAAATAGCTCAAGGTATCACTCGTTCTCTGTAAAAGTTTGGCAGCCGTACCACAATTTTTTCCCCTTCAAAAAATCATTTTGTAATTCCAATTATGAGGTCACTTCCCTGCAGAAATCTCCGTTTTCTATGCAGTGTATAATATGACCATTTTTTTTTCCTTTTTTTTTCTGCAGAAATTGTCATACGTCTGGCAATGGGAGTGTGAATGTGTGGATGGTGGTAGCGAGGTGGGAAATGCCAGAGATGCTATGACATTGGAAGGGGTGTGGCGTGCCAGCCTTGGTCTCAACCTGTTCTCAGTCTGAGCTAATCTTGGCCATTCCTCATCGTTTTTGCACATTTTTTGAAGATGGGGCGACCATCTAAGAAGCTAGTGCAACGTCAGAAAGCAGCAGAGAACAATTTGACGCCATTTTAAGGGGAGAAGAACGTGTTAGAAGTAGCAATTCTTTCTCCACCATCGCCACCTCCCCCCCCACTGCCACCTCACCTGATGACCCCCAATCTTCTACGTCTTTTTTCTCCAACTTTATCTTCTCCAACACCCTCTACCTCTTCATAATCATCCCCAATCCTAACTCATAAAATAATAAAAAAAGCACCTAAGTTGTTTCTAATCGTACAGACGCTGCAAGTCAACAGAAAACAAGTGATATCTCGGAACTAAGCCTGTTGTCCTTTGGAGTGATATAACTCCATTAGTTTTGAACATGAGACAAAAAGCAAAATACCTACAAAAAGAGGAATGACAGGGGAATATTTTGTGTGGATATTTTTGTCAGCGACTGAAAAACATGACTGTAAGAGGGGGTAAAATTGGGGATAAATACATACGCATTTTGGGAGTTTTTTTTTTTTTTTTTTGTTCAGCAATGGTGAAGATTATTAAATAAACTTTTAGGGTAATTTATTAATGAGGGTTTTATTAGTAAAACTACCAAGTTTCATAGAGATCAGATGAACACACTTCCCCTGGTTTCCCATTTCTTGCATCTCTTTTTTTTTTTTTGTTTTTTAAACATTATTTGCATATATTATTTTTTTCTATAAAAACTAATGGATCAAATTTACTCAAACTTTGGGATGTTATTGCTCATGAAATACCCACGCGGCGGGGTGAACCAGACACCACCACCCCAGGAGGAGAGTATGGGGGGGGCGATACCCACTCCACCAGGAGATGACAGGGAGGCTGGCTCACATGCCATACCTTTCAGGCAAGAGCATCTTGTCTCCCTCACGGCCTGATGCCCCTCTTCCTGGCACCCAGACCACGCGGCAGTGTACAGGAAAAGTACACTAACTCCGACGGAGGGAACACTCACCAGAATCGGGGTGGGACTTGCAGTGGCAAGATCCCAAGCAAACCCTCGGATGCCGAGTTCCCTGGATCGGTCTTCTTTTTAACAGAGGACTCAGGAGGAGCCTCAAGGGTTGCTATTTCCCCAAAGGAGCAGCAGCACAGTATCACCTATCGGGTATACTGTAGGTGGAAGGACCGTCGGTTAGTCACCCTCTGCCAACCACCTTCAGGAGCCAGCGCATCGGCACGTCCACCAGACAACCTTCGCTGGCAACCCCAAGGAGGAAGGTGGGCCCTGGGGTATTCTCCGCCAGAGGTACCACGCGGGACGAAGCGTAGCCTTCCCCCAGTGCTGTCTCTGGGACAGGAGTCCCAGACTCTACAGCTGGAGTGCAGCCTCCGTCGGAGCTGTGGCAATAGCTTGGCATATCCATCAGGTTCCTTCTCCCCGCTGCCAGGGTCTGTAGTGCCCAGAGGAGCCTCCCCTAACTCCTTTCGCCCTCCTGTCCCCCGTAGGAGCCCAGGCAGTGCCCAACGGGGCTGCTTGATGGAGGGAATGTCTCTTGGACCTCCCACGTCTAGCCCGGACCGGAGTTCTGGCGGGGGCTCCCCATCCCACCAAGTAGGAGAGTTGGCCCTCAGCCGCTTCCCTCTGCCCATCCCCAGGCTCCTGTAGAAGACGGTATCTCTTGCTCCATCCACCACTCCGGTGACAGAGTAAGGTGCCCCTCTCCCTGCCTCTCTACATAAGAGAAAAATTTCTGCTCCTTCCCAGGGACCCCACCAGAGACCAGAGAGGGCATGACTTCCCCGAGGCCCAGTGTCCTGTCCCTGCAGCCCCAGGTGTTGTCGGACTCCTCCAGGACAAGAGACCGCAGCTTGCCCATGCTGGCCTCCTCCCAACGGCTAGACTGCAGCCCCCAGAGTCAGCAGGCCTCTCCCAGCACCTGCTGCAGTAGCCGAGGCTCCAATATTTATTAGCCACCATCACAGCATAATACAACGAATACATTACAATATAATTCGGCACAGAAGATGAAGCTTGGCTATTCAAAAAATTCTCGGACATGTACACACGAACACACACACACACACGCACACACATGCGCTGATGCCACGTTAACCATATCTTGCAACCAGGTGGACCAGGTGGAACTCTTGTCGAGTGTACATGGGTGGAAGCAAACAAAACGAGATATAGAAAACGAGGCTTAAGCAAAAAACATAATATTGGAAGTGAATGAAATGATAAAAAACAACCCAAAGCTGATAAAGGAAAGAGCAAGGATTAACAAATCTAATGTGATCACTAATAAGGATGAAGAAGAAAGAAGGAAAAGAATCTCCAGAGATAAAAAGGAGGTGGTAAATATAATGAACATAATGAAGAAAGTATCAGAGGAAATCTGTGAGAAAGCTACAGAGGAATTTAAGAAGCTAGGGAAATATGAGGGAAATGAGTCAAGGTCACTGGAAGTAACCATTCAGAGTGTGAACAATGTACAAGAAGCAATAGAAAATGCTGATAAACTTAAGGGATCAGAGGAATTCGAAGATGTATTGAAAAAAAAAACAGGTGTTTAACTCATGAGAAATAGGGATTACTGAAGGAAAGGAGGGACGAAGCAAAAAGAAAGAATGGTGAAAGATCAGATGAAGACTTTTTTTTTTTTTTTTTACAAAGTAAGAAAACAGCACATAAACAGCAGGAACTAAAATAAAGTGGGGTATTAAACTCAACCATTATCAATTATGTTAACAATATGACTAAGTTTATGTACTCAGATGTAGATGGAATGGTGTCCACATAATAAGATATATGACTATACCAAAGAAAAGGACCCTCACATTATTTGTCTAAGAAAAACAAAATCAACCTCAAGGATATCAATGACTCCTTAAATTTTCATGATGATGATACCTGGAGAAGAGACATAAATGTGAAATAAAGGGAAGTCATGAGATTAACAAAGAGAAGACTCCAAGTCAAAGATATAACTATACATACCTTCACAAGTAGAATTAATTGTGGCTGAGATCAGCACATTTGAAGGGAAAATAATTGTGGCAAATTTACATATGCCACCCATGATAAACACATGAGATAGAAATGAATATGAAGACCTGGCAGAAAACACAATACAGAGTTTAAGAACACTGCTACAAAGAATGGAAGAAAAAGCAGAAAGAATTGTTATAACTGGAGATTTCAACACAAATGTAAACTGGAGGACTCTAGAGCAAGAAACTATAAGGAACACTCTAGAGTAAGAAGCTATAAAGTTGTTGTAATCAAAAGCTCCTGGGTCTTATAGAGGACTTTTACCTAGCTCAACATGTAAAGGTTGTCACCCCAAAACGAGGACCGGATACCTAATTATTAGATCTCACGTCTACTAGGGAAGAAAATGAAATTGATAACATAATTTATTAACCTCTTTTCGGCAAAAGCGAGCATGCAGTATTGGACTGCAATTTTGGGATAGCATACAATGTAGTTAGTGATAATGAAAATTACAAAAAGTGGCTAAACTACAAAAAGGGCAAGCATAACGACCTATAGAAGTACTTCAAAGAAATAGATTTGAAGAAGGAACTAAGAGGGTTAAATATATAAAAAGAAACTGTAAATTTTACAAAACAGGAGCCCAAAATTATATCCCACAACATAAAGAAACAGAAAAAAGGATAGCGAAATGGTTTAATACAGAATGCAAAAAAGCTAAAGATAAAAGAGATTAACTGTGGATCAGATAGGCTACAGAGAACATAATAGTGAGAGAGCATATAACAACTATAAGCAGCAAGAAATTATTATATAAGGATAAGGAGAGAAACTCACAAGCAGTTTGAGGATGACATTATAAATAAAAGTACTGAACAACCAAAGCCGTTTTACAGTTACATACGACGCATAACTAAAAGAAGAAAATGGAGCCCATCGCGCGTGAGCAGAAAATATACATCAATTAATTTGTGAAGTAATAAACAAAAAATTATAATAAGTTTTTACGGAAGAAAGTAGATTTGAGAGAGCTGAAAACGAACCAGAATTCCCACGCATGTTAACACATATACGTATGTCGAAAAAAGAGATTGAAGAAGAGATGAGTAAATCAGTGACAGGAAAAGCTAATGGTGCTGACGAAATTTCAAGTTGCGTGTGACATGAATGTGCAGAAGAGCTAAGTAGACCAGTATATTAAATATTCAGGGAATCCTTAAGACAAGGTAAACTACCTGATACTTGGAAGAAAGCAAACATTGTTCCCCTCTTTAAGAAAGGAAATAGACAAAATCCACATAACTACTGACCAGCATCATAAGCTAGATCTTAGAAAAGGTGATACTGAAAATTTGTGTAAACCATCTGGAAAAACAGAATATGATAACAGAAAGGCAGGTCGGTTTTAGAAAAGGAAAATCAAGTGGTCCTAATTTACTAAGCTGCTACGATATAGCTGCAGAAACAATGCAGAAAAGAGATAGCTGGGTAGACGGCATCAGCTTCGATTTCAAAAAGGTATTTGACAGAGCACCACACCAAAGACTTTTATGGAAACTCTACCATCAAGGAGGAATCCAAGGTAATCTATACTGTTAGATGCAAGATTATTTTTCAGAAAAAATTACACGAGAATTGTACGAAGGGGTAATTACCCATCATGGAGAGGAGTGAAAAGTGGAGTACCACGGGGTCAGTTTTGGCAACAATTATGTTTTTATTGTATATGACAGACACCAACACTGAAAATGGAAGCTATCTAAATATATTTGCTGATGATGCAAAAATACAAAGGAAAATTACAAACACAGACTCTAGCATTGAGCTACAAGAAGAATTAATGAGCTTCATGAATGGAGCAGTACGTGGCAAACAGAATTCAGTGTGGAGAAATGTCATGTAATAAAGTTTGGTAAAAGTAAAAAATGACCAGTTACCAAGTTTAACCCTACACACCAAAGAAAAAGAAAATGATTTACGAGTGATTATCAATAACATATTATCACCTGTGGACCCCATAAATGAGAATATAAGGAACATGTACTCACTGTTTGATAATATGAGAGCAGCATTCACATACATAAACGAAGACATATTGAGAAAGATAATCACATCATACATTAAACCACTCTGGAGTATGTATCTGTAGTCTGGAATCCACATCTCAAAAAACACCTAGATAAGATTGAAAAGGTACAAAGGGCAGCTGAAAGATCGACTCAAAGCTTATGGGATCTAAGCTATGAAGAAAGACTAGAAAAACTAAACTTACCAACATGACAAGAGAGAAAGAAAAGATAAGACATGATTATGTTATACTTATATGCATCACAGGGAAAGAGAAAATAGGCATAAATGAGTAAATAACCTAAGGGATAGCAACATCAAGACGGCACTGCAAAATGCTTTAAAATAAAAGGGAGAGAGAGAGAGAGAGAGAGAGAGAGAGAGAGAGAGAGAGAGAGAGAGAGAGAGAGAGAGAGAGAGAGAATAAATGGTCAATTGCCCCAAGTAGGGCAATTGACCATTGGTATGCACTACCGAATTAAATCGTGTGTGTCAAAACTATTAAAAAATTCAAAGATATGTATGATAATAGTGGTTCAAAACACAAGACAGTATGAGTTTCAGTGAATCCTGTAAAGATACAAATAGGTAAGAACACACACACACACACACACACACACACACACACACACACACACACACACACACACACACACACACACACACACATGGGGATTTACTACACATAGGGGCGCACAATGCTTCCTGTATGAATAACATTCAGTAAATGATGTTATCATTTGTCGTGTTTTAACACTACAATTTTCTTATAAGAAACGAAGTCTAAAGATGAATGTAGAGAAGAGTAAAGTTATGGTCTTCGAGAGAGGTGAAGTCAGTGAATGTACAGTGAGGTTGGACGAGGAGGAAATAGAAAATGTGAGTGCATTAAAGTACTTGGGTAATGTGATGAGTAAGGATGGAAATTTAGAGGGTGAAGTGCTTGAAAGGGTACAACAGGGAACAAAGGTTGCTGGTTCCTTGAAAGCAGTGATAAGGAACAAGGAAGTGAGTATGGAAGTGGAAAAGCTACTACATGACAGTATTGTGATACCAACTCTAACGTATGGAAGTGAAGCTTGGACCTTTTAGGAGGGACGAAAGTCAAGAGAGAGCTGTGGAAATGAGTTATTTGAAAGGAGCCTGTGGAGTCACATGGAAAGACAGACTGACAAATGAAGAAGTGAAGGAGGGTTGTTGTGTGGATGTGGATGTGATAGGAAGAGTTAGGAGAAACATATTGAGGTGGTTTTGCCATGTGGATTGGATGGAGAGTGAGAGACTGACGAGGAGAGTGTATGTGAGTGAGGTGGAGGGGAGAGAGGGAAGGAAGGAGAGGCCAAGGATGAGATGGAGGGATGGAGTAGAGAGGTATATGAGAGAGGGGTGTGTGAGCTGGGAGCAGAGCAATGAAATGGTGGGGAAAATGGCGACATGGAGGCGATTTGTTTGTGGCCACCTCATACGGGATAAAGCGTCTAGCAAAAGACAGATAGAAGAATTTTCTTTATATATAAGAATTTCCATGCCCTTTTGCTAGGAAGTGAGATCTGTTTGTGGATGGTGACGATGGGTATTACTTATAAGCATCGTTTAATAACCAATATTATTTGAAAAGAAATATAATCACATTACAATTTATGTTAGTCTTTTTTTTTTTTTTTTTTTTTTATTTAAGACCGTGAAACTAAACAGGCTGGGTCTCGAATTCCAGGCAGCAGAGTAGCTTAATTCCAATATAACCAAACTTACCTAATATTAAAAGTGTAATAATATGTAATAAAATAATGATCTGACATTCTGCTCCTAAAAAGCGCCACTTTTTCCAACATAAATTCACTGGCACAGGAAACACGCTAGCAATTTACAGTTGTAAAAAATCGTGATATTGATCATATACGATACAAGCATTAGCTGCAGAAGTGGGAACCTGACCTAATGTATCTTAACAGTACATTTTATAAAAAACAACAGAGGTAATTATTCCTCAACGGCGGTCTTCGGTATTACGAAAACTGCACGCCAAGACAAGGAATGAAGCCGAATGAAAAAAAAAAAACATTTTGAACTAGTTTATTTACACACCTCCAGCACCGTCGAACATGGTGTTACTCCAAGGTGGATGGCAAGTTCGTGACAGGTATTACTGGAGCTCCAGTTTCACCAATCCGCTGAACCTGTTCCTGACCATCTACCATTGCTGAACATTTTCAGTTTTCATTAACACAGAGTGTACCAACACAGTCTAATGAACATCTAATTCCAATTGTCTACACCACACTACATGCACATTACACATCACACCATCTATTCTTCCCTCCCCTGTCCCTTTGAAAATGGCTGTTGCAATATTAAGAGCAAATGTTCTAGTACCTCGTACTGCTGCCACCAACAAAGTAAGACTGATGGCACAGGGTTCTCCTGTTCGTCATTAATCAGTTGTCTCGGCAGCAGTTACTGCAACTAAAACTCATGTTCGTCAGCAAAGATGTCTGGAGTTTGTATAGTTTACTAACATCCGTGGTTTTAATACCAGTATTAATTCTGTCCATTTCCTCCTTCAATTAGCAGCCTCTATAGTGGCATTCATTACAGAAACCTAAATCTCTCCTACTGATATCCCCATACAGTTTTCTTGTTGGTTACTATCTCCTCACTTCCATTCATTGCAAGGATGGCACTTTTAGCAATACTAAGTCTGAATATGCAGCTGACACTGTCGTCATCTTTACTTCTACTAATTTTGGTTATTTATTGTACTCACTGATTGTTGTAACAGAACCACTTATGTCTGTATAGAGTATCATTCCTTCAATGTCTCACCAGAGTCCAGCGTATTTGACTCCATAACCACACAGTTGACCAGTTGTAAGCTCATCCTTAGTCCTGGAATTACCATGCTGGGTAATTTCAACGTCCATGATGTAGAGTGGTCATTGCATTCAGCCTGGACTGACGATACTGGTCTAGAATGCGATCTATTTGCATCTCATGGAACTGATAGAACAATCTACAAGAATATGCTACCAGAGAATCCTGACCATAATGTCTATCTCTTGGACCTTTTCATGACAAATAGCGCAAATCAGTAAGATTTAGATACTGTCACCACTAGGATCCTCTGATTGCCCGACCACAATCTCATCAAAGCCTCATTCGTCAGTTGCTCTAAGATTCCCCGTTCTTAACCAGCCAGGGTGACCAGATGTCATTCTGACTGGGCAGACTGGGATGGATTTAGAAATTATCTAGCATGTAGAGTATTCCAAGTGGGTCTTTCTTCTCCACTGACAACAAATCTACTCAGTCGCACATTAATAAAATAATACAGGTTCGAATGTATTTTGGCTTACACTCGACAATCTGATAAAAGACCGGACTCCCCAAAATGGTTCAACTGTAACTGAGTCAGAGTATAAACCCAGATGTCTTTAGCATATACCGCTTACTTAAAAAAAAGTACCGAAATCCTCAAACACTTTAAGATTTCTAAAAACCGAGCCAAAATAGGATTAAGCCTCGCGAAATCAAACCTTCACAATCGAGCATCCAATATTCCAAGTGACAATAAAATATTTTAGTCAGTTCTAAGTTCTTTCAATTGCAACTTAAACAAGTCATCACTCATTTTCCCACTAAAATTTTCAGACCGAAACAAAGTACATGATCCCAGTGAGAAAACCAAATTTCCTGCCAGTAGGTTTGCCAAAAATTCTACCTCAGAAGAAACCAGTCAGAACGTTCCTGCATCAAAATTTCATTTTCCTGAAACTGTTCCACTAGAGATACAGAGGCATCTAAAATCAGTCCAACGAAACTCCAGGTTCAGACGGAATTCCTCCCTTAGATTTGGAAAAGTGATACTGAAAACAGGCTCTTGCTCTAGCTAAATTATTTAGACTATGCCTACGTATGTTTTCAATCCGTAATTCTAGGAAAGAAGCCAACAGCCCAGTTCCAAAGAAAAGGACTTCCTTTGGTCGCTCTGATTCCGGATCCATAGCTACCACATCTTTTGTTAAAGTAATAAGCACATTGTTAAATATGTTAACAACTTACTTAGTGACAGACAATGTTTCTATTTCCATCATGCAGACTCACTGTTGACACATCCAGTCTCTTTACTCACAATCATCAGCCAACTGCCAAACATTGAGAAATCTATGCAGTAATATCTGATAATATTATAGTTGCTGATAGAATATAGCACTGTTCCCTGCTATCTACAATCCCTTCCAATGCCTTATCTTTTGTCACACTGATCTTTTCATAACTTAGCAACAGGAAGATAAAATTAAAGGTAAATGATGTATTTTCAACCTCCAGTCAGTCATTGTCGGTGAGTCATAAGGTCAAGTCATCTCACCAACCCTGTTCCTCATTGACATGAATGATCTCATGTCTATCACCCGTAATCCCATTCACTCTTATGCAGATGGTTCAACGCTTCGCAGTTCCATTAAAATAACCACCCATTCACAAATTTTGACATCTTTAACTCCTAACTCACCACAGCAGTCTGCTTAAAACTACACTTATCTAAAGTCATTGAAGAAAAAAATTCAACTATCTCTATTAATGCTAGAAAAAATGAATTTCAGTTTACTAATACACAGATATTGGCTAATCTCTATTATCTTCAGTGCATCCAACATTACTATCTTTAAAACTATTGCAATTCTTAGTGTTTCGCATAACAGTAGCTTACTCTAAGTTTTTTCTAACGTTAGATCATTTGCTGAAACCGTCTCAGAGAAATTTGTGTAACTTTTCACCATCGAGTAGTTACCTACAGTATAATTTGCAAGACATCTGAGCTCGCAGTTCGAATTTTGTTTTCCGTTGTAGATTGGATGTGGGAAGTTGAACTAAGACAAAATTCCGTACAAAGCTATATTAATACTTAATAACGCAGCAGTTACAAGTAAACTACCTCCCCTACAAGTATGAAGGGATGGTATCTCCATTACGTTTTTTTTTTTTTTTTTTTTTTTTAATTCTTGTAAATGCTCTTCTGAAGCTGTATTCGTTGTGCCATGTCTCCATGCCTTCCCCCGCACAACAAGAGCATCAAATTACTCTCATTACTACATTATTCTTGCCCTATTGCAGCACTGTCTATCAGAATGGGCCAGTGCACTGAGTGGTCCTGCCATCTGGTGGGAGTCTGTGAACTTCTCCCAGAGACATGTTTTGCGAGTGTGAGGGTTACAGCTCCCAATATTTGATGTTATTCTGCCAAAAGCCAGCAACAACTCAGTGTTGTTATGTTGAACGTCACGTTTACACCAACAAAACTAAAGGTTCTATATTCATGGCCGTAAAAAGAAGTTGGGTTGGGAAAAAATAGTATTCAAACGTATGTTCTACTCCTTTCTATCAGATGATTACGGGTGGATTAAAGAGGCCTTGTGTAGAAATATTGCCTTCATGCATGTATAAATACGGTACATAATTCGAATCAGGGTAATAGGATTTTCATTTCTTAAAAAAGATGATGAAAGATATGGATAAATTTGCCATGCGACATCCATTCGATACTCAGCTCTGCCATACATACAACTGTAAACAAACACGAGACTGGCGAGGTGCGTCGGTGATGAGATGACTTGGTTGCATGACACTGACAATATAAGAACAGTTAGCAAAATGACGAACTTGGCACTGTGGCTGACTACTAATCAAATTACTCTTTCAGTGCAGACCAGCACCCATTCATAAAACAAGTGAAAGGATGGGCCAGGTCTCCATCAAAGAAGGACGTCAAACGTCGTAGGCTGTGGGAAACGCGATGTTGAAGGTGCTGGGTGGCAAGCAACCACGAAAATATGTCGTACATCGCTTCGGTAGCGAATTATAAAGTATGGCAAAGTTTGTGCATGAAATATCATTTCTCCATATATATAACATGTTATAGTCTTACACCAATGATATGAGATGTTTATTGAATGATAAATTGTATGTAAAAGTTCATTCCATGGAGATGATTCCTGTTTTACAATTTCTTTTTTCTTCTAATACCATTTACACACCAAAAGCATGATTGTCAAAGGTATTTGAAAAATTTTGTGATCTCGGGAAAGTACATGAACGCGAGTAGAAAAACTTATCTTTGAAACCCTCAAAACATGTTTCTAGGAGAAGTTCACTCCCACCAGCCGGCAGGACCACTAAGTGCACTGGCCCATTCCTTTGTTCCCTGAACAACTCCATTTCTTCGGATCTCGCTTCCCCAGATTAGCCCCCCCCCCCCAAGACTTCAACCGACATCAGTTCAAGCCCAGCTGTTACAGTTTGTGTGTGTGTGTGTGTGTGTGTGTGTGTGTGTGTGTGTGTGTGTTTGTGAAAGGATAATTCCTGTAGTCTGATGTTTGAAGTTTTAAAGATATATCCACAATAATCTGTTTTTCCATCATCTGTTCCTCTGTTAACACACACACACACACACACACACACACACACACACACACACAGCAGGGCTGGATCCAGCACTTTGCAGACCACAGTGTAGTGCTGGAGACGGAAAGGGACGTGAGTCCTAGAAGCAGCACAATTATTAAATTCATGCTGACTCATTACTAAATTATTTTAACTGTATTACCAAATGCCACTTTTCAGTAAGATGTTTATTGCATATATTCTGGTAAATACCATTATCCATATTTTGTTAATAAACATTGGATTGCTCAGATATGGGGGCAGTACGTCACTACATCACTGAGCTCTACAGTACAATATGGAGAGGTTTTCTCATGGGGAACACAGCGTAACTTCTGTAGCCGCCGCCAGGGCGGCGCTTGTGTAGCGGCAGCCGTTACACTACGCCTGATGCCCACGGTTTTCGAACTGAGGTGTTCGTTGGGTTTTTGAAAGCAGCAGATGATTCCGTATTATATAATGCCATGGTCAGCTGTGCAGATTCTGGATGCAAAACTGGGTACAGGAAATCATCAAAGAGAGATGGCATTACATTTCACAAGTAAGAAATATATCTTGTTGCTTATTCTATAAGATTACTGCCCCCTGGAGAGTTGCGGGAAGATTCTTCCCTGGTATTCCTGCATGATTGGGCCGACTAAAAGGGGCACATTAATCTCCAGTCCTTCTTTCCATGTCCTCTTCTGTTCACACTCTCTTGTAAATATTTCCATGTTTATTCCGGCCTTTATCAATCTGGACATTCGGTTTCATGACATGGATAGTGCCATAAAGGGTAAGTTCTGCAATGCAGCAACCTATGGTGTTGTTTTATACTTACTGGCTATTTGTATCCATATAATTCGTTGAACTATGCTGAAAATAAAATCACAATCCATATATGTTTTGTATTATAAGCGACGAGTGTATCTTCATTAATAACCACTGCTTTGTGGCAATAAATTATATGAATATGAATTTCAGTGCTGATGTTTCAATATGACGGCCAAAATCACAGGCCCGCGGTGGAGATAGCCTCTCCGTCCTATAGAGCTCAGTGCACAACACCCATAAGTCCGTGCCGGTACACAGTAACTGCATATTTTAACTGACTGAGAAATTGGGTGCAGCTATAAGATACAGATATGGCGAAATTCACAGAAAAATGAAAAGGGGTGAAGCAGTAACATAAAGCACTGTGCACAGAAATGAATACTGATATATAAAGAAATAGGTATCCTTGAAATAGAAAGAAAACGGACATAAGAGAAAACAGGCTATTTTATAACACAAACTCGTACACAAGCAATTCATGCACTCTGCAAACAATGTAACGTTCCCAAGTATTACCCAGCCTCCCAGCATATCGTACCTAGGCCAGTTATCGCCTCCTTCAGACCTGCGTTTCCAATTTGCCATTCTGTGTCAGTAATTCATTGATTATCGAGATGACTGCGGGGAATTTTCTCCCCAAATTCCGATTTATGTAGCCCCTTACTCCGTGGCACAGGTTGACTTTCCTTTCTGCTCATGAGTATTTATATTCCATATATACTGTACTGCTACGCTTATTTCGGCGATGCTTATACTAATTTTGTTTTGTCTTACTGTTGTTTGCATTGTAATTACTGTTTTCATAGTTAACTCATGTTTATTTGTTCTGTTGTAACTGTTTGCATCTAGTCCTAGAAACTCTATCAGGGTCATAGTTTCCTGGATTACGTCTGTCTTGTTTTTGTTGAAGTAAGGAAATAACTAATTCTGTAAAACAGACCTTGAAAATGAACACGGAAGCTATCTGTAAATTGGAATAAATACTGCTAAAAACATTAACCATAGATAATTGCTGAGGCTGCCAAAACGCTACGCAGAATAACTATCCTAAATAGGCTATACCCGCAGTGTCTTTCCCAGCCTGAATGCCAGGTCTACTGTACTACGTCTTAAATGTTCACTGACTCATTCATTATCGTTGTTATCTCTGCTTACTTTTCCTTTGGATGCCATGATGTAGGATACCGAAAGAAAGAATAAACAGTTCAAGCAGAATTACCAGTTGGTTTGAAACACGTCATTGTCACCATTTAAAACCCCCCGAATCCTGGCTCCCCCTCAGAATATAAAACTATATATATGTTACTGGCATTGTGTGAAACCAAGGTATTGTATAGAATGCCTAGGTATTCTATAAAGGGAAGGGCGGTGATGGTTCAGACAGTGGGATGGTTGGGATAGTTCATTCCCTGAGAAAAGTATGGGACCTATACTCCGTTTTTTTTATGGAGGTGAAGATGCACTTGATAGGTTGGTGATGACTGGATGAGTGCAACATTTATTCAAAATCTCTTTGCTCATTAGCATTATTAATTGACAACTTATATCTGAGGGGGAAATTTGGATCAGTAAATGTTGTTCAGACATGTTGCATTCAGCCAAGCATCACCAACCTGTTCAGTGCATCTTCGCCTCAATAAAAAAAAAAAAAAAATGAGTATAGGGCCGTGTGAGCTTGCGTGAAAGTAGGAGGGAGAGTTTGTTTACTTCGACCACACGGAACCTCCAATTTAGAAACCCCTCACTTTGTGATGAAGGTCAGATTTTTTTATGTTTTTTTTCATCTGTGTAATAATTTGAGTGTATATCGTAAGCTCTACCTTGATGAATATGCCAGACATCGAACTGTGCATTATCAGGGTGAATCTGTGTTTCATGTAGAAAATATTGCTACGAAAAACGAACGTTAAACTCTCCCTTGTGAAACTTGAGAGTACCTGTCTAAATTGTAAAGTATCCAAATTTGCAGATGATACTAAAATAACCAGTAAAGTCACTTCAAAATTGCAGTGGCAGCAGTTACAAAATTACCTTAATACTTTAGCAAGCTGGGCAGAAAAATGGCAAATGAAATTCAACAAAGAAAAATGTAAAGTACTTCATATTGGAAGTAACAATGTCCATGCAAATTACAAAATGAACAATATTCAGTTATCAAGTACAGACAGTGAAAAGGATCTTGGTGTGATAATATCAAATGACCTAAAACCAAGCAAGCAGTGTACCGATGCGGTTAAAATTGCAAACAAGCTAGTGGGTTTTATTGGAAGAACTTTCGAGTTTAAATCGGAAAAAGTCATACTTGCCTTGTACAACTCGCTAGTGCGCCCCCATCTTGAGTATTGTGTGCAATTCTGTCCTCCGTACTACAGAAAGGACATTGAAAAATTAGAGAAAATTCAGCGAAGAATCACAAAAATGATACCACGACTTAGAAACAAACCATATGAGGAACGCCTTGAAGAACTTGAATTATTTAGCCTAACGAAGCGCAGGTTAAGAGGGGACCTAAATGAAGTTTTCAAAATCATGAAGAGATATGACAACTTAGACATGAATAAATATTATGATATAGACCGGTCGAGTCAAACCAGAAGTAATGGCTGCAAAATCATGGGAAAGCGATTCCAATCCCACGAAGCAAAATACTTCTTCTTTAACAGAGTTGTAAATATCTGGAACAGATTACCCTCAGATACCGTGAACAGTATCTCAATTGAGACATTCAAAAACAAATTAGACAAGTATTTGCACGAAAATCCTCAGCTGACTCTTTTTCTGTCCGAATAACTTGCTTTTATAGCTACGGTACATGTAAGTTCATGCCCCTTTAGTCTACAAGACACTCCGTAAACAATGTACCCGTACATAGAGTTGCGTCACGTTATTATACATTTTCAGTTTATTCGGTACAAACAAAGCAATATAAGCACAGATTAGGATCTGCACAGATAACCCTGAGTTAACGGTCACTACTCTTACTTTCGACCTGTGATGGGCTGTGGATCACTGAGGGTCCATGTTAGTCAAGTGACCACCATCGGGATTTTTTTAATGTACCAGGGGTCACTGCTTCAGGATGAAACTTGTATACTTGTCCCATATGGGAGAGTTCCCTGTCTCAGTGGAGTGAACGGAGCTATTGCCTGATTGACTGCTGCCTACCTTAAAGCGCCAGGCAAGGCTGCCGCACCACCCCTAAACATCCACACTGGGCAGTCCCCTCGTGTCTACAGGACACCCTGTAAACTTAACATAGCGTCACATCACGTCACGTCATTATACGTTTTTCGATTTATCCAAAGCAAATGAGGTAATATACAGTAAGCACAGATTAGGATCTGCACAGATAACCCTGAGTTAACGGACACTACTTTTACTTTCAACCTGTGATGGGATGTGGATCACTGAGGGTCCCTGTTAGTCAAGTGACCACCATTGGGATTTTTTTTAATGTACCAGGGGTCACTGCTTCAGGATGAAACTTGTGTACTGTCCCACATGGGAGAGTTCCTTGTCTCAGTGGAGTGAACGGAGCTATTGCCTGATTGACTGCTGCCTACCTAAAAAGCGCCAGGGAAGGTTGCTTCACCACCCCTAAACATCCACTCTGTGCATTGCACATCCACACTGTGCACTGTGCAGTCCCCTTTTATCTAAGATACCCGTCCTATATACTTTTCAATCTCCCCAATGCAAAGAAAGCAATATAAGCACAGATTAGGATCTGCATAGATAACCCTGAGTTAACGGTCACTACTCTTACTTTCGACCTGTGATGGGCTGTGGATCACTGAGGGTCCCTGTTAGTCAAGTGACCACCATCGGGATTTTTTTAATGTACCAGGGGTCACTGCTTCAGGATGAAACTTGTGTACTTGTCCCACATGGGAGAGTTCCTTGTCTCAGTGGAGCAAACGTAGCTAGGGCCTGATTGACTGCTGCCTACCTTAAAAGTGCCAGGCAAGGCTGCCGCACCACCCCTAAACATCCACACTGTGCAGTGTGTAGCTTCCACGTTATGTCCACAGACTTCCCATTAACTCAATGTAACCGGTTTATAATGTCATGCCGTAACTATTATTTTATTTGTTTACTTTCTTTTTCAGGTTACTCTATCGGGTAGCTTATAGATAAAGTATTATAGAATGTGACTTTTCCTTTCCAGTGTTTCCTATAAAATTTCTATGTCAGTTTTTCCATGCTACATGGTGGTTTTTCTCACTTTTTCCTGGAGGGTTTGGTGGTGGGGAGAGCCTTCTTGCTTTACTATCCTTATCCTTCAACATGTAGAGTTAGATCTTGTAGTCATAGTTTTCTCTAACAAGCAGCCTCGAAAGGACCATAAGGTCTGTTGCTGTTTGCTTTCCTGTGTAATCCTGTGTAATTACATAGATCCGGGATGATTCGGGTAGTTGAGGAGAGGGATGGTTCGGACAGTCCGAACTATCCCTCCATTGCAACCAAGTCATGACCTTATCAAATGATAACGCTACTTTTGATCATTATATCCAGGGCTCTTTGTTTGGCGAGCCACAGCTTGCAAATGTGAGTATTTTTCCCCTTCGGTGATCAAATTTTACATGCAAGTCGCCTTTTAGTGAGGAAAAAATACATCCACTTCAAAACCCAGTAAACTACAAAGTAAATCTCACTTAAATGAACAAAAAAGCACGTTGTGATCGATTATTCTTTCCTTGTCGCCTTTGTGAATGTTTAAAACCTCATTATATGATTCTAATTACCAAATTCTGCAAATAAATAAATAAATATACTTATTGCTTGTAAAATATTTTCCCTCGTAGTCAGTTTGGCTACTAATTTTTTTTTTTTTTTGGCTCGTAAATCTGAAACCATAGGAGCCAAATGCCTCGCAATCGTCGGCAGTTAGCAAGAGCTCTGATATCTGAACACATAGTGAAACACCACTCTGCATAGTTATCAGGGAATATATATTTATAGTTTTGTTTATTTAACCTATTTCTCAAATAGTAAAAAGATGGAAGGGGTATTACAACTTCTATTTCAGTTTTGCAGGCTGCAATATGCGCTAAAAGTCTTAATTTAGCCAGCCTGAAATAAAGCCTAGAAAGTGAAAAGTGAAGGCAATAATCCAGAGAGAGATAGAGAGAGAGAGAGATGGTTAGTTGTGCATAATTTTGAAGCATAAAGTAAGAGGTTAAGTCAGTTATTAATAAATCTTGTGAAGGTTCCTTCAATTTAAAAATATTATTATTTTTTAACAAATATCAAGTGGTTCATTTAGATTCTGAAGTTTAATATTGTACTTCAGGAAAATGAAATGTTTTTGAATCAATAAATGTTTGTTTTTATCCAATCCAACTTCCATACTATTAAGAATATGCTGAGTAATACATATTGCCGAACCATGCCACCCTTCTGTCCGGAATATCTCCACTGGTAGGATGGTTCGGACAATTTAATCACTTGTATTTGGTTGACTAAAGCTTACAGCTGAAAAGAGCTAAGAAATTCTTGTTATCAACCTAAAGAGCTAAATGATGTAGCAACATTTTAACATAAACCAGATTACTCTCCTGCTTAAACCTGAATTCTTATATATTATTTAAATTGTCCGAACCATCACCGCCCTCTCCTTGATAATGTCTAGCATTTTTTGGAAAAGCATGAAATGAGCTTGCTTAATTCTGACCTTGTATACTTTGCCTAGAGATTTTAATTGAATATCTAGGTATTCTATAGAACGTTTAGCATTTTTGTTTTTGGCAAAGTAAACTACAATAGACAACAGGTAGATTATCCTGGGATAATGTAGGTTAGGTTTAAGTTGGGTTAGTCTAGGTTAGGTCGGGAGAGGTTAGGTTAGGTTAGATTAGGTTAGCTTAGTTTAGAAGAATGCTAAATTGTTTATCCAAGTTAGCCCAACCTAACCAAACCTTACTAACCTTGTCTAATCTAACAACACTTAACCTAGATTATCTCAGCCTAACCTAACCCAACTGCAGCCTAAATTACTAAATGACTGGTTTCACAGTTTGCCTGTTTGCTGCAGTTTGGTCGTTTCACAACATTGCCTAAAACAAACCCGGTAATCTACAGAATACCTAGGAAATCTGTACAGATGATTGTAATTTATACCTTATCTCGAAGTTTTAGGCATTCTATCCAATGACGGGTTTCACACTTTGCCGGTAACATATATATATATATATATATATATATATATATATATATATATATATATATATATATATATATAAATTGTATGAAGCTGTTGGGATGGGAGTGTGTCCAAAACCATCGGTACAAGGTCACGGCAGTAAAATGACAAGTAATCCCATCCTTCCTTTTTTTTTTTTTTTTTTGTGTGTGTGTGTGGCATACTTTTGTGTAATTCTTGGTTAGCTAATAGTTAGACCATTATCACAACACTTTTGATGTGCACTTTTGCTGCACCACAATAGCACGTTTGAGCAGAAAAAATAACAAAGATGCAGGGATCGCGTTGCCTGTAATTTTACTCTCAACCTTGTTGTGATGTATGCAATACCTACATTTTCAATCATTTTATTATTTTTAAATACTAGTTTTACTGGAATTTAATGCTCTCTGTGCCAGAGCTCCAGTGGTTGTTGTAAGCTTTTTTCAACTTAGGAGCGTTGTAGTAGCAAAGCAATTAATGAAGGCTCTGATAAACTCATTCAAGATACAAAATCTCTCGTGAGCATAAACAAACTTTCTAGTAAAGTAACGAGGAGCACTGAAGACCTGAACACCCTACCTAGTGATCGGTCTACAACCTGACGTGATCTATCCCTGCAACTTTATTCTTTGACCATTGTTCAAACGTTAAACACTTTATCCTTACATGAATCCATCGAGTGAGTTCGGTTCACAGAATTTTATATTTGAATGAATTTAATGAATCTCTGACCACAGAGCGTTCTCCTAGATAAAATTCGAGATGAATATCAATTATTTGAATTGAAGGACTGACAGTTTGACACTGCTGAGTGACAATGAGTTTTGACCGTTTCTTCTCAACTGAAAACACTTTTCCCTCTGCTTACCCTTTGCCCTTCTTCAAAATCCTATATACATTGGAGCAAAATTGTAAAAGTGGGCCAAGTATGACTTAGTGCCTGTGACCCTCTTGGGCAATATATACCATGCTTCCAATCCAGTAGGCTACAGAATGAAAATCCTAATAATAAAATAAAATAAAGGCGATCGATTTAGCTATATTTCAGCATACTTATTGACAGACAGTATTCTTTTCCCCACCATGGCAGACCCACTCTTGACGTATCCAGTCTCTTTACTCACAATCATCAGCCAACTGCCCAACATGGAAAATCCCATGCAGTAATATTTGATAATACTAAAGCTAGTGACAAAGTAAAGCACTGTTCTCTGCTATCCAAAATCCCTTGCTATGCCTTATCATCTTTTATCACACTGATCTCCTCATGTCTTAACAACAGGAAAATAAAACTAAAGGTAAATGATGTATTTTCAACCTCCAGTCAGTCATTGCCGGTGAGTCATAAGGTCAAGTCATCTCACCAACCCTGTTTCTCATTGACATGAATGATCTCATGTCTATCACCCGTAATCCCATTCACTCTTATGCAGATGGTTCAACGCTTCACAGTTCCATTAAAATTTACCACCCATTCACAAGTTTTGATATCTTTAACTCCTAACTCATCACAGAAGTCTGCTTAAATCTACACTTATCTAAAATCACTGAAGAGGAACAAAATTAAACTGTCTCTATTAATGCTAGAAAAAACGCATATTCAGTTTACTAATACACGGATATTGCATAATCTCTTTATTATCTTCAATGCACCCAGCATTACTATCTTTAAAACTATTGCAATTCTTAGTGTTTTGTAGTGCCATAATTTTAAGTATTAGTGTAAGTTAGTATAAGCTAGTATTGTAAGTGTAATCTCTATCTATCTCTCTATTGCCAGACGCCTGAATCCCGTTTGGGGTGGCCATCAATCCCGTGTGGGGATCTTAAGCTTTATTATGGTTGTAGGTATAACTCATGATTTAACCATTAGTCTAGACTTAGTTGATATTCATAATCTGAACATGATTCTGTTATTGATAGTGCTAAGTCCAGTATTAATGTGAATATGATTACTTGTTATACATGTGGAACAGCTCTTCCCCAATAAAGATGTATAACAGCAGAAATTTTGGCAGAGATTAAAAATTGCGAATGTCGTTCTTTATATTCTAATCTAGAGATTTACCTGCGGAAGTTAATTGATTTCCCCTTTTGAACTATGCATTTGTGAAGGGTGAAATTCATGTTACTGAGTCCTGTTTACAGTCACGTTGGCATGTAACAGACACGGGTAATAACACTGTTCGAATTCTTAACTAACTTGGCTTCATTATGAGTAAAGTTCCTATATGCTTATTACAAAAATTTCAACATCGTAAGTCACTTTTCTACGTATGTTGAGTGCAAACGTATCTTTTATATTCTTTGAAGATCCTAGAGAATCGATAATAGTAAAAAGTAATCAGTTAAAGTTGTAGGTGATTCCCGAATACTGTCTTGATGCTTATAAAAGGCGAGAAGCCACGCCAAACAATTCAGATCATCACTCCTTTTCATCGTTGCAGGTTAGTGCCCAAGCTCTCACCCCCCCCCTTCCCTTTCCTCTCCCTCGTGTATTAAGTCATCATATACGCTCCTGAGTTAAATTAATGATATTTTGCCCTGATCCTTCTTGTGCTGAATAACGAGATCATCGCTCCTTTTCATCGTTGCAGACGAGAGTTATGGAGGGCCGTGCTCGCATCCCAAGGATTCAAGCGTTCTAGCTGCGGCTTAACCTCTAATACACTAAATCACCCCCCCCCCTTTAGTTCATGATATCAAAGTAAATATCAGCTGGTCCATTTGTCCATTTGATTACGGTCCATGTGATTATTGTGTCTAGTTTATAGAAGAGTCTTCAGTTATTGTGTATTTAGTCTTAGAGAATAGCCTTTGGTGATAAACTTTAGGTTCCTTCCCGACGAGTCCGTCAGAGACCACGGGACTATATCCATGCGTATCAGTATTCTTGGGATATTAATCTAGTGTGTAAAGATACATATTTCTGGAGTTATACTGTAAATCCTCATTATTGATTATTAATTTGGTTCGTAAAGATTCATATTTCTGAAAAGTGTAACAGTATTCTTTGAATATTCAGTTTGAGAAGATTCATATTTCTGTTGATATAAATCCTCATTATATTTTGTTTGGTATATTTCACAGTTTGAAGAGTAATTCGTATTTCAGTTCTCAATGCTTAGTAAATCTTAGGTTAAGTCATCTTGAGTTTGAATTTTGCTATCCTCCAAGGAATGGTACTGACGAGGTTGAGTGGCCCACAAGCTGTGCTAGTATCTAACTGCTCATGCACTCTCCAAAAGATCACGCTACGCCATTTCCCATTAATTCTCAAATAAGATCACGCTACCCTGTTTCTCTATAATCTCCAAAATTTCCAGCCATACACTGGAGGTATCTAAACACTGATTAGTACACTGGTGACAAATCCTCAGCATCATATCTAATCTTCAGCATTATATTGGTGGTGCATCATCAAAAACTTCTAACATTACAGTTTCGCATAACAGCAGCTTACTCTAGGTTTTTTCTAACGTTAGATCATTTGCTGAAACCGTCTCAGAGAAATTTGGATAAGTGTAACTTTTCACCATCGAGTAGTTACCTACAATTTGCAAGACATGTGAGCTCTCGGTTCGAATTTTGTTTACCGTTGTAGATTGAATGTGGGGAGGCTGGACTAAAACAAATAGACAAAATTCAATACAATTCTATACTAGTACTTAATAATGCAGCAATTACAAGTAAACTACCTCTCTACAAATAGGAAGGGATGCTATCTCCCTTACATTTTTTTTTTTTTTAGATTCTTGTAAATGCTCTTCTGAACTTGTATTCATTGTGCCACGTCTCCATGCCTTCCCCTGTGCAACAAGGGCATCAAATTACTCTCATTACTTCATTATTCCTGCTGTATTCCAAACTTTCAGAATGGGCCAGTGCACTGAGTGATCCTGCCATCTGGTGGAAGTCTGTGAACTCCCAGATACATGTTTTGCGAGTGTGAGGGTTACAGCTACCAATATTTGATGTTATTCTGCCCAAAGCCAGCAACAACTGAGTGTTGTTACATTGAACATCACGTTTTCACCAACAAAACTAAGGGTTTTACAATATTCATGGCTGTATAAAGATGATGGGTTGGGAAAAAATAGTATTCAACCGCATGTTCTAGTCCTTTCTATCAGATGATTTCTACGGATGTATTAAAGAGGGCTTATGTGGAAATATTGCCTTGATGCATGTATGAAGACGGTAAATAATTCAAATAATAATAATAGGATTTTCATTTCTTAAAAAAGATGAAAGCTATGGATAAATTTGCCATGCAATATTTCCATTCGGTACTCGGCTCTGCCACACATACAGTTGTAAACAAACACGAGACTGGCGAGGTGCGTTGGTGATGGGATGACTTGGTTGTGTGACACTGGCAATAAGAACAATTAGCAAAATGATGAGCTTTAACCCTCCCCGTCCCGTCGACGTATGGGTACGTTGCAACAATTTGCATTTGCCTGTCCCGGCGACGTACCGGTACGTCGTGCAATTGCAAGGTCCCTAATTTGCACAATTTTCAATTTTCGCACGTGATTTTTCGTACGTATACACGGGACACCTTTCTCTATTCCTCTACAAGATGCCAAGCAGGGACAATGCCTTACACCACATAACCTCCCCCCTCCCCCCCTCTCACGCCATTGTCTCGGCAATTCGCCTGTTACCAGTGACCTGGGCAGTAAAGACATTCAGGGCCAGAGTGATTCCCCAATCGATGACAATGTGGAGGACAAAGTTTACACAGCATTAGAGGAAGAAACAGTCAGAAATGATGATTAGGTAATGTGGGAAAAAAAAAGGTCATGAATGGTGATGAGTTAGTGAGTGAAACAATGCTTATAATGCCTATATTACTGTTTGAAAACCAATATACTCTTGTACTACATATAATTTCGTACCAAGTAAATAAATAAATACTGTTTATGACTGGAGAAAATAGTTACCCTCCCATAGAACTCGTTTTCTTTGGTGCCAGCATCTTAGAAAACCCAGTCAGGTAAGGAGGAACTCCTACCTGGATTGAGTATTTTAAACCTCAGGTGAGCGATTTCTATATGAATTTTCGATGTTTCTCACCAAAAGCGGAGGTTTTAGCCCCCCCCAAAAAAAATCGAAAATACCTCGGGATTAGGGGATGTCGGAGGTGTGGAAAACCTCGGGACGTGACGGGTTAAACTGTGGTGGACTGCTAGTGAAGTTCAACTTTCAATGCAGACCAGCACCCATTCATGAAACAAGTGAAAGGATGGCCCAGGTCTCCATAAAAGAAGGATGTCAAACGTCGTAGGCTGTGGGAAACGCAATGTAGATGTTGAGTGGCAAGCAACCAGGCAAATATATCGTACATCGCTCCGGTAGCGAGTTTTAAAATATGGCAAAATTTGAGGATGCAATCATTTCTCCATATATTTACCATGTTATAGTCTTACACCAATTATATGGGATGTTTACTGAATAGTAAATGGTATGTAGAAGTTAGTTCCACGAAGATGGTGATTTCTGTTTTACGAATATTTTTTTTCTAATGCCATTTGCACACCAACAGCATGATTGTCAAAGGCATTTGAAAAATTTTGTGATTTGGGAAAAAGTACATGAACGAGAGTAGAAAAATTTCTCTTTGAAACCCGCAAAACATGTTTCTGGGAGAAGTTCACTCTCACCAGACGGCAGGACCACTAAGTGCACTGGCCCATTCCTTTGTTCCCTGAACAACTCCGTTTTTTCGGATCTCGCCTCCCCAGATTAGCCCCCCCCCCCAAGACTTCAACTGACATCAGTTCAAGCCTAACTGTTACAGTTTGTGTGAGTGTGTGTGTGTGTGTGTGTGTGTGTGTGTGTGTGTGTGTGTGTGTGTGTGTGTGGACGGATAATTCCTGTGGTCTGGTGTTTAAATTTCTAAAGATATATCTACAATAATCTGTTTTTCCTTCCTCTGTTCTTCTGTTACCACACACACACACACACACACACACACATTTGATTAGGAAAATGAGCTTAGAGGACAAGATTTAAATGCTGTATATAAAAAATTCTGTGAATTTTATGAAATAGGAGTCCAGAAGTACATCCCACAGCACAAAGAAGCAGATAAGAAAATACAGAAATGGTTCAATACAGAATGTAAAAAAATCAAAAGAAAGAAGAGATTTGTTGTGGAATAGATACAGAAGACACAATAGTGAAAGAGCGTATAATAATTACAAACAGGCAAGAAACGACTATACAAGAATAAGGAGGGAAGCCCAAAAACAGTTTGAGGAGGATATAATAAATAAAAGTAGTGATCAACCAAAGCTGTTTTACAGCTATATCAGAAGCAAAACCAAAGTAAAAGACATAATACAATCCATTATGGACGAGGGAATCACTTATACACAAGAGAAAGATATCTGTGAAGCACTAAATAAGAATTTCCAATTAGTTTTTACAGAAGAAAAAAATTTTGAGAGGGACTATGTGGAACACGCATGTCCACACATACTACCAGATATACAAATAGCAGAAAAAGAAATACAGGAGGAGTTAAGTAGATTCGACAGAGGAAAAGCAAGTGCTCCTGATGAAATTTCATGTTGGGTATTACGAGAATGTGCAAAGGAGTTAAGTAAACCATTATTTTTAATTTTCAAGAAATCCTTGAGTCAAGTGTACACTACCTGATATTTGGAAAAAAGCAAATATTGTCCCCTTATTCAAGAAAGGAAATAGACAAAATCCACTCAACTACCGACCAGTATCACTGACCAGTGTTGTAAGCAAGGTATTAGAACAGCTTATAAGAAAAGCTTGGGTAAATCATCTAGAAGAACACAGTATGATAACAGAGAGACAGTTTGGTTTCAGAGAAGGAAAATCATGTGTTACTAATCTGTTGAGCTACTATGACAGAGTAACAAACACAATACAGGAAAGGGAAGGATGGGTGGACAGTATCTATATTGATTTCAAGAAAGCTTTTGACACAGTATCACACCAAAGACTTTTATGGAAACTATACCATCAAGGAGGAATTCGAGGCAAACTGTTTTGTTGGATGCAAGACTTTCTCATAAAAAGAGAAATGAGGGCAGTACTAAGAGGAAACTACTCATCATGGAAAGAAGTGACTAGTGGAGTACCACAGGGTTCGGTGCTGGCACCAATCATGTTTTTAGTGTATATAAATGATATAAACAGTAACACTGGAAATGAGAGGTATCTGAATATGTTTGCAGATGACGCAAAAATACAAAGGAGAATTACTAACACAGACTCTTGTAAAGAGCTACAAGAAGAATTAAATAAACTTCATGAATGGAGTAGTACATGGCAGATGGAATTCAATGTGGACAAGTGTCATGTAATCAAGTTTCGTAAAGGTGGAAAAAGACCTGATTGGGATTATAAGTTAGGAAATAAAACCCTATACACATCAGAAAGAGAGAAAGACCTAGGTGTGATTATCAATAACAGACTATCTCCGGCTGACCACATCAGCGAGAAGGTACGGAACATGTATACACTGCTTGCAAATATGAGAATAGCATTCACATACATAAATGAAGACATGCTAAGAAGGATAATAACATCATTCATTAGACCAACCCTGGAATATGCATCAGTAGTCTGGAGTCCTCATCTCAAAAAGCATATAGACAAGATTGAAAAAGGTCAAAGGGCCGCTACAAGATGGATACCAAGCTTAAGGGACCTAAGCTACGAAGAAAGACTAAATAAACTGAATCTACCAACACTACAGGAGAGAAGGAAAAGAGGTGACATGATAATGCTATATAAGTGCATATCAGGGAAGGAGAAAATAGACATAAATGATTACTTAACATATGGAGAAGCATCAGCAAGAGGACACTGCAAAAAACTGCATAAGAAGAGAGGTGATAAAGACGTAAGGAAATTCAATTTCCCAAACAGAGCAATTGATCAATGGAATGCACTACCGAATGAAATAGTGTGTGCCAAAACAATTCACAAATTTAAGGATATGTACGATAAATATGGTTTAAGACACGGGACAGTACGAGCTTGACTCATTCCTATAAAGATACAATTAGGTAAGAACAATTAGGTAAGAACACACACACACACACACACACACACACACACACACACACACACACACACACACACACACACACACAGAGCAGGGCTGGATCCAGCACTTTGGAGACCACAGTGTAGTGCTGGAGACGGAAAGGGACGTGAGTCCTAGAAGCAGCACAAGATTAAATTCATGCTGACTCATTACTAAATTATTTTAACTATATTACCAAATTCCACTTTTCAGTAAGAAAGAAAAATGTGGATAGCTTATGTAAGATGTTTATTGCATATATTTTGGTAAATACCATTGTCCTTTTATTGTCAGTAAACATTGAATTGCTCAGATATGGGGGCAATAAGCCATTACACCACAGAGCTCTTTAATATGGAGAGGTTTTCTCATGGGGTGCAGGTATACTTTGGGGAGAGAACAGGAAACTTTTAGATTTAGATTAAGCAGATGATATAGTTTTGATTTGTGATGGGCCAGAAGAGATGCAGAGAATGTTGGACTGTTTGGTGAGTGAAGGTCGCAAGGTGGGTTTGGTTATTAATTGTGGAAAAACTGAAATAATCAATATGAATATGGAAAATGCGCAAGAATGTGTAATTGGAGGTATGGTTGTAAAGCAAGTTGATAGGTTTAAATATTTAGGTACTTATTTAGCCAAGGATGGTTCTTTGAACTTTGAATTCGAGGAAAGGTTAAAGAAGGCTAATCAGGCAATGGGAATGCTTAAAAATATTTGGAATAATAAAAAATTTTCTGTGCATTCACAAATCAAACTTTATAAGGTAATGGTTAGGAGTATCTTAATTTATGGACACGAGTCTTGGTACAGCACAGTGACTATGGAAAATAAATTCTTGGTGTTTGAAAATAAAGCACTTAGAAGAATATTAGGAGTTAAGTGGTGGGAAAGGATACCAAATAGTAGAATTAGAGAAATAACGGGAGTGCAGCCGATCAATGAATATGTTAGATTCTCACGATGGAAGTGGCTAGGACATGTGTATAGGAGACTGGGAATAGTACGAGGTACACCAGGGTGGGTGGCACTTGGTAGGGGAGGTAGAGGAAGGCCAAAAGAGACGTGGGTGAAGACAATGAGACGGGAAGCTGGAGATGAGTGTTGGGGAGATCTTGAGGAGTTAGCACAAGATAGGATGTGGTGGTGTGAGTTCATCGAGGCCCTATGCATCCCCGAGGGTGCCACAGGAAATGATTGATTGATTGATTGATTTCTCATGGGGAACACAGCGTAACTTATGTAGCCGCCGCCAGGGCGGCGCTGGTGTAGTGGCAGCCATGTTACACCACACCTGATGTCCACGGTTTTCGAAATGAGGTGTTTGTTGGGTTTTTGAAAGCAGCAGATGATTCCGTAATATATAGTGCCGTGGTCAGCTGTGCAGTAGGGCGGGTCGAAAAGGAACCAACTTAGGGTTGCCAGGTTGAAACATAGAATGGTGCTCCTTCACAATGACAATAACACTACGAAAAAACTGTTTCGATATATACGTGCCCATTCCAGCAACACAAGTTTAAAAATAGTTATTTCTCAGAAAACTTTGAAACTCATGCTATTTTTTCGGCTGAACTAAAATGTAATTTCTGTGTTAAATTGCGTTTTTATAAATAAAAGAAATATTTGAAATAAATGTGTTCAAATCTTATGAAAGGCATTATTTCATGAAAAAGAAAAAGAACAGTAGAAATGGCATGAACAGTTGAACACATCAAAAGTCTTGTTTACTTTCTCGCTTCGGGAACAAACTGTTAGATTGCTTACACTGGACGAGCATTCCATGATGTGATTCATGCCCAAATACTTGTGGTGGATGTGACGTCCTTGACGCAGCGTTCCACTCCTTGGCAATGGCAAGGGTACACGTCCAGTATGATGGGTTGGCTTTCGTTCATTTGGTCCAGTCTATTCTTCAGCAATGAAAGAACTGTGGCAGATGAAAGCTCTACCAGCTCAGTGTACTTCTTGGCATCGAAGTTTATATTTAGTGCCGATTTTTCAAATATTCTGACTGAGGCATAGTCATCACTTTCATTCATCTATGCTTGTTTCATCAATTAGAGGCTTCACCAAACCTGTTTCAGCGGTCTACCACCAGGTGGTCTAGCGTCGCCCAGCCTCGATTAAATATTTTTATGGGGTTTTAAAGACCTGTGAAATTGTATCTAATACTAAGTTTATAATAATACTGCTATTTATAGGAATATTTTTTCTTGTTCAATCAAGTGCATATATGCCTGTAAAGAAAGAATAACCAGGCTTTCAGAGATTCTTAGCTTGGGGACTAAAATAGCGTGCTGTCTATTTACATATATTTGAATAAATCGTGTGCAGTTAGTAAAAGGCGATTACCTTCAGGACTTCTGGTGTGTGTGCTTTAGCATGCTTTAAAGAAGTAAGCAGTTCCACTGAAAATAATGTGCTGAACGATTGCTTAGTTGGTGAATCAGCCTTATTAATCCAAAGGGTAGTGCGGTACGACACTATAATCATAACAGAGTACGAGGAGTTTAAACTTACTAAACTGTGCATTGGAGCCAGGGAATCATTTAAAAGAATTATTTATGTTAGACATGATTACTAAGATGTCCAAGACGTTCAACAGGTCCGTAGTGTTAGGAAAAGTCGTACGTCAGGCAGGGCAGCATATCGAAAGGTGCTGCTAAATATGCGGCTACACATCTGTTTTCTTTTGTGGATACTAACGAATGACAAATATTTTAATCACTGTTATCTTGCTTTATGGATGGTTCTAGCGAAATTGCCTAGGTTTTGTATCCATGTTATGCTTACAGAGATGAGTAAACTGACGAAAGCAGAGTTTACAAAATGATACTTATAATACATTATATATAATCAAAAGCCTCCCATATTGTAATTTCTTTGTAGCATATCATGCCATCTGGGTAATTTGATGAGTAAAATATGTTTTGAGGTGTTTTACTTTGTATCAAAATTAAAAAGAAATTAAGCACTGGCTACTTTATCAGTGCCTACCTCGCATCAGAGCTGGGTGACGAAGCGAACCTATGGTCAGACTCAAATATGAAGTCCGTTTGGGTGGGGCCCGAGAGGGGATTTCCCTCTCTACAGCTCTGTCGCATCAACCCCAGTACCTCTCTCTCTCTCTCTCTCTCTCTCTCTCTCTCTCTCAACTCTTTACTATTCGAAATTGTATATTAAATATTCTGTACTTATTAAATATATGAAATAAGGCTATATAGTGCTATGAATGTGTCGCTTTTTAGGATAATAGCAATGATTTGTATAAATTCCACACCACGTGACAACGTCGCTTTCCGACGTTGCCAGAGGTCAAGGACACCCAGCTCAGACTACAGGTGACCGGTCACTTCCTCCCTGATCCCCACCCACGATGGCAGCTACTCCGACTCGCTCTCGTGTGCTCCACAGTCGGGAGAAAGAACTTATTTACAATGTGAACAAGTATTTTTTAGAAGAAAGGTCAGAGCGAGGACTTATGGCTACTGGGGAAACCTCTATTAAAAAAAAAAAACGCGCCAAGACATTTACCTCAGTGGTGGTGTGGAAAAAGGTCGAAACTTATAAATATATTAAAACTTTCTCAATCAACTGAGAGAGAGAGAGAGAGAGAGAGAGAGAGAGAGAGAGGAGGTTTGGCAGAGCTGTAGAGAGGGAAATCCCCACGCGGGCCCCACCCAAACGGACTTCATATTTGAGTCTGACCATAGTGTCAGATTTCTGAAACAGGATCTGGTGAAGTCTCTAGTTTGATCGCCATCGAGCGTACGCCAACATCTCCATCAGCCAAGTCCAACAACAAGATGTTCTCTGGGCGACAGAAGTAGCTGGTACTGGCAAGCACAGGGGGAATGATCGCCTGATCCTCCAACAGCCACTTTTGAAGGAACTCCACCATGAAGAAGAAATTTTTGGCTCCACTCTGACACAAGCTGTTGGCTTTCACCCTGAACCACACAGGAGCATAGTAGTTCATAATGAATGAAACGAGACGTTTAAGGGTTGGTAATGGTTGCTTCTTTGACATGTAAAGTCGCAGTACGCGACAAGCTTTGTAAGCCACCTGGCATGATTTAGCGGTCCTGGTTGTGCAGATGGTCCTATACCTTCGTTTATTATCTCCACTTGGCAATTGCACTGCCAAACATGCACGGTACATGTAGCCCTGATCTTTGCTAAGATCACTTACAACGTCTTCAGGTAAAATGCAAGTTTTTCCAGCAACATGTTCATAACCAACAACTGGAAGATCTTTTGGGTCAAATTCAAGCAATTGACCTACTTCTCCTCTGCAGCCTCGTGGACCTGCTGTCGAACCATCAGCTGCCTTGAAAAACCTTCGGAAAATTATTTCAACAAGATGCAACAAACAAGCCACTGTAGTGGTCTGCCAAGCTGTGTTTCGAGCTCCCATATCACTCCACTTCTCTTTTCAGTATTGACATTTGTCCCATCACAGACGATAGCTTGCAACGAATCTGTTGAATCTGTTTCTCGAATGACAAGCACGACTTCCTTAGCAATATCTGCTGCTCTTCCGCTTTCGGGAGAAACGTGGTCGATGTAAACGGCGTCAGGAAAAGCAACTACTGAGCAGTGATCTTCCCGATTCTCTGACCATGTGGGGTTTTCTTGAGCGTCTGATCGATATTTCCATCGAAATCGATGCAAATGATCTCCTTCAAGTCATTTTTATGTTATTTCAGTGTGACATCTCTCCAGTATTTTCACTGACGGCGGAGTTTACTGGGATCAACTTTATTTTCTTCACAAAGAATATTCATATCTTTCAGTGCTACATTCACAGTGGAGTAGATGTCTCCTTTGCTTACTTGACATCGATCAGCTACACGACTTAGCTCAGGATAGACTAATCTGTTCTGACACTGTTCATCACAGGCATCACTTTCGTCAATACATGCTGTTATTATATCTTCATTATTTTGCTTAGTATCTCTATTGCACTTATCATAGAGCTTCCTTTTCACCATTCTATTTGCTGCACACTTATTTTGTGCTGTCTTGTTCCAGTCTGTTCCACCAATATACATTTTTATGTAACTATTTTGGTCAACCCAGAAAGGCCACTCATCAGGGGATATCTTGTCTGCTGTAGCGCATTGACACTCAGATCTCTCACTTACATTGAAGTTTTTGAAATATTCGCAATGACTAATGTCAGGTAAGGTGTCAAAGCTGGCGAGCTTCTCTATGTAGGTGTTGGAAGTCCTTTTGCTCACTGGATTTCCTAAGCTACTGTGCCTTTGCTACCAGGCGTTTCACACGAATAACGACTCTGGTGTAATCTAGAGTTGAGATGGAAGCTTTCTCTTAAATTCCTCCTACATCATGCGCAACTGTTTCCACATAGGCTTGGGTGCTCAGTGATGGATTTGTGGATTTATATTCCAAATATGCCCTTATGACATCACAGCTAGTGAGCAACTGATTTACCGGAAGACTGCGTGATGAGCTGTAAACAGAGTCTTTCGTGCTTTCTCGGTTGCTGCAACTGGCCATGATTCCTATAAAATACGCAAACTCATACAAATTTCAAAACTGTAAACCAGTACCCGTTCGTGTAGTTGGTAACAGGAATTCAAAACAATGGGTTATCATTTATAGTTGCCAATCACTGGTAATCACTGAATGCTTGGAGCGTCAGTGCCGTAAAAACTAAAATGAAAGTTGCTGGAGTACCACTGACTCATTTTTAAAAATACAGTAAGTTCATGTGAAAACATACTGTAGGTCATCAAAATAGCCATGTTTCGTCGAATTTTAAATTTTTGACCCACCCTACTGTGCAGCTTCTGGATGCAAAAATGGGTACAGGAAATCATCAAAGAGAGATGGCATTACATTTCACAAGTAAGAAACATATCTTGTTGCTTATAAGATTACTTCCCCCTGGGGAGGGGCGGGAAGATTCTTCCCTGGTATTCCTGCATTCCCTGGTATTCCTGCATGATTGGGGCTACTAAAAGGGGCCCATTAATCTCCAGTCTTTCTCTCCATGTCCTCTTCTCTTTTGTTCACACCCACTAGTAGATATTTCCATTTTTCTTCCGGCTCCTATCAATCTGGACATTTGGTTTCTTGACATGGATAGTGCCATAAAGGGTAAGTTCTGCACTGCAGCAACCTATGGTGTTGTGTTATACTTACTGGCTAAATGTACCCGATACAATTCGTTGAACTAGGCAATAAAGTATTGGAATTGGAATCTGAGTGCTGATGTTTCAATATGACGGCCAAAATCACAGGCCCGCGGTGGAGATAGCCTCTCCGTACTATAGAGCTCAGTGCACTACACCCGTAAGTCCGAGTCCGTGCCGGTACACAGTAACTTCATATTTTAACTGACTGAGAAATTGGGTGCAGCTATAAGATACATATATGACGAAATTCACAGAAAAATGAAAAGGGGTGAAGCTGTAACATAAAGCGCTGTGCACAGAAATGAATACTGATATACAAGGAAATAGTTATCCTTGAAGCAGAAAGAAAACGGGCATAAGAGAAAACACGCTATTTTATAACACAAACTCGTACACAAGTAATTCATACGCTCTGCAAACAATGTAACGTTCCCATGTGCTACCCACCCTCCCAGCATATCGTACCGAGCCCACCCATTAACAAATTTTGACATCTTTAACTCCTGACTCATCACAGCAGTCTGCTTAAACCTACACTTAAATAAAATCACTGAAGAAGAACAAAATATAACTTATCTCTATTAATGCTAGAAAAACGCATATTCAGTTTACTAATACACAGATTTTGGTTAATCTCTTTCGTATCTTCAATTCACGCAACATTATTATCTTTAAAACTATTGCAATTCTTAGTGTTTCGCTTAAGAATAGCTTACTTTAAGTTTTTTCAAACGTTGGATCATTTGCTGAAACCGTCTCGGGGGAAATATGGATAAGTGTAACTTTTCACCTTCCAGTAGTTACCTATAAGTTGCAAGACATGTGAGCTCTCGGTTCGATTTTTTTTTTTTTTTTTTTAACGTTGTGGATTGGATGTGGGGGGGGATGGACTAACACAAACAGACAAAATTTAGTACAAAGCTATAATAATATTTAATAACGCAGCAATTACAAGTAAACTACCTCCCTACAAGTAGTAAGGGATGCCATCTCCCTTACATTTTATTATTATTTTTTTTTAGATTCTTGAAAATGCTCTTCTGAACTTGTATTCATTGTGCCACGTCTCCATGCCTTCCCCCTTGCAACAAGGGCATCAAATTACTCCCATTACTACATTATCCCTGCTGTATTCCAAGCTATCAGAATGGGCCAGTTCGCTGAGTGATCCTGCCATCTGGTGGGAGTCTGTGAACTCCCAGATACATGTTTTGCGAGTGTGAGGGATACAGCTACGATTATTTGATGCTATTCTACCCAAAGCCAGCAACAACTGAGTGTTGTTATGTCGAAAATCACATTTTCACCAACAAAACTAAGTGTTCTATAATATTCATGGCCGTATAAAGAAGATGGGTTGGGAAATAATAGTATTTACAGTATGTTCTACTCTCAGATGATTTCTACGGATATATTAAAGAGGGCTTGTCTGGAAATATTGCCTTGATGCATGTATAAAGACAGTAAATAATTAGAATAAGGGTAACAAGATTCTTATTTCTTAAAAAAAGATGATGACAGATATGGATAAATTTGCCATGCGACATTTCCATTCGGTACTCGGCTCTGCCACACGTACAATTGTAAACAAACACGAGACTGGCGAGGTGCATCGGTGATGGGATGACTTGGTTGCGTGACATTGACAATAAGAACAATTAGCAAAATGAGCTTTGCGCTGTGGCTGACTGCAAATCAAATTCAACTTTCAGTGCAGACCAGCACCCATTCATGAAACAAGTGAAAGGATGGGCCAGGTCTCCATCAAAGAAGGACGTCAAACGTCGTAGGCTGTGGGAAACGTGATGTAGAAGGTGTTGAGTGGAGAGCAACCACGAATATATATATATATATATATATATATATATATATATCTATATATATATATATATATATATATATATATATATATTACAAACTACACAGTTAGAGACAATAACACAATTTACAATGACTTACCTGTTTTATGATTTTATGAGCAATCAGGAGAAAGGTAAAATATGATTTAGTGTGTAATCCCATTATGTTAAGTAGAGTTCTACAATTAATGCCTGAAGGATCAACGTTAAGAATGAAAAATACTTTGACACAAACACCTGAAAACGATCAACAAAATATAAATTCCGAAACACCATCAGACGCAAGAACAAGCAGAAAACCAAACACAGGAAACAAAACATACCGGTACACTAGATAAAGAACATCAAACAGATGCAATTTAAGCTGAAGTAAAATTATAATTATGACACTTGCTCAGAATTTTCAGATGTAGGTTGTGAACTTTATAATAATCTACCTACAATTTACTATAACGTAGACCATAGAGTATTAAGATCAGGGAAAATATATAAATTACCTGTAAATGACGACTGCAGGGAAAACACTTTCAAGATGGCTAATATAGATGCACCAAGCAGCAGTGCATTACATTCTCTACGAAATTCCAGTGATACTCCACTTCCTGTGTATATTTGTCATGAAGACAATGAACTCCCAAAATTCTCTGGTACTGAATAAGACAAGAACGACATAAAACACGCTTATTGAACAGTGCCAGCAATATGATATGCTCACTGGATTTCCTAAGCTATTGTTCCTTTGCTATCAGGCGTTTCACACGAATAACAACTCTGGTGTAATCTAGAGTTGAGAAAGGAAAAATAGCTGTTTTTTTCGGCTAGAATAAACCAAGAACGATGCCCAGCTGGCTGGGGGAGACGGTAGCTCACAGTAGGTAGAGAGGTGGCCTGCGGTCCTACCGGACTCAGGTTCAAATCCCCGCTGGGGCAGGGAACAGTTTAGTGATTTGAATTTCATGTGAAGCAGACTTTACCAATCTACCAGAAGACCCGCCGACATGTCATTAAAATACCCCAGCTAATACCAATACACCAGTCCTGTATGAGACACCCCTAGCATGTATTCAATATGAACGGTGGGTGTTAGCGCCGAAGTGGTGACATGTAGAGGTGTACGGTATGTAGGAGGACTACTGGGCCTTGAGAGCAGGCTGTGAAGCCTATGCTCAGAGAAGAGTACAAAAAAAAAAAAAAATGCTCAAGTCAGACATGCTGTTGAGAGCTTCAACATTTCAGCAATTTAAGACAGAATTTCTCAGGAAATTCTCTGGAGGCAGGAATTTTTATGATGTTATAACCCCAGAATTACACAAAATCGTAGACCTAATACAAACACACTCATGCTAAGATCTAGGGGATATAACAACAGATATATTATATATATATATATATATATATATATATATATATATATATATATATATATATATATGCGAGGAAGAAGGAACCGAAGGCCATGAGCCCGCAGTAACAGTTCCCTTCAAGAGACAAACAAAATACAATAGAGAGCCAAATTCAAGATCCGATCATTTCGAGATGCCTGGACACACTGCGTTTGAAAGACTGGAGATCATAGGCAGCAGGAAATACAGACAGAGGGAGACAGTTCCAGAGTTGACCTGTTGTATAAATGAAAGACTGGGAGTAACGGTTAATTCTTGCATTAGAGAGTTGGACAGAAAAGAGATGAGAGTTTGCTGCCAGACAGGTGCTACGCACCCCTCGTAGAGGTGGAGGAATGCAAGCAGACAGTTCAGAGGAGCAGTGACCATTAAAGTAGCGATAGAAAAGAGATAAAGATGCAACAGTGTGGCGAAGAGACAGAGGTTGAAGGAAGTCAGTAAGAGGAGGAGAGTTAATGAGACGAAAAGCCTTTGACTCCACCCTATTGAGAAGAGCTGTATGTGGGGAGCCTCCCCACACATGAGAGTTGTACTCCACACAGGGGTGGATAAAACCCCTGTATAGAGTCAACAATTGTGCAGGGGTAAAGAAAGAGCGGAGTCGGCTTAGCACACCCAATCTCTTGGAAGCAGATTTTACAAGTGATGTAATATGATCTTTCCAAGATAAGTCCCGAGTAAATGAAACCCCAAGCATGTTCAAGGATGATGCAGGATTAAGCTGAATATTACTAAACATTAGTGGGTATACCTGTGGAAGATTTGTCGGGTTGATAGGTGTAAGAACTGAGTCTTAGATACATTAAAAACAACCATATTATTTTTACCCCAGTCAGAGATATGAGCCAAGTCAGACATTAGGTGTGCCATAGCCTCATCCCTTGTTTGTTGAAGTAACTGTTGAGATGGGCATTGTGAGAACCGAATGGAAAGGTGAAGGGTGGAGTCATCAGCGTATGAGTGGATAGGGTTAGATGTACAGCTTAGAAGATCATTGATGAATAAAAGGAAGAGGGTTGGTGATAGGACAGAGCCCTGAGGAACACCACTGTTGATAGATCTAGGAGAAGAACGATGGCCGTCTACAACAGCGACTATAGAACGACCAGAAAGGAAGCTAGCGATGAAGGGACAGATAGAAGGATAGAAACTGTAGGAGGGCAGTTTGGAAATTAAAGATTCATGCCAGACTCGATCGAAAGCCTTTGAGATGTCAAGCGCAATGGCAAAGCTTTCGCCAAAGTCCCGAAAGGAGGATGAACAGGAGTCTGAAAGGTAGGTGAGAAGATCGCCAGTGGAGCGTCCCTGACGGAACCCATACTGATGATCGAAAAGAAGGTAGTGATAGGAAAGATGCCTTAAAATTTTTCTATTGAGAATTGACTCTAAAACTTTTGAAATACAGGACGTTAAAGCAATTGGACGATAGTTGGAGGGTTGGGAGTAGTCACCCTTCTTTGGGACTGGCTGAATGAGAGCAAACTTCCAGCAAGAAGAAAAGGTACAAGTTGACAGACAAAGGCGAAAGAGTTTGCCTAGGCAGGGTATAAGCACAGAAGCACAGTTCTTGAGAACAACAGGAGGGACCCCATCAGGCCCATATGCCTTGTTAGTACTGAGGCCAGTGATGGCAGAAAATACATCAGCTGAAGAAATTTTAATGTCAGCCATGAGGAAGTCAGAGGGGGGAAGTGATGGAGGAACAGCACCGGAATCGTCTAAGGTGGAATTGGAGGAGAAAGTCTGTGCGAAGAGATCTGCTTTATCAGTAGAAGAAATAGCTACAGAACCATCAGAGTAGAAAAGAGGAGGGAAGGATGATCAGGTAAAGTTGTTAGAAAGATTTTTGGCAAGGTGCCAGAAGGAGCGGGAAGAATTCGAGTTGGAGAGTAGAGAGCATTTAGTATGGATGAAATTATTTTTAGTAGAGCGAAGAACAGACTTAGCACGATTCCGGGCAGAAATGTAAAGATGATGTAATTCAGGGGTGGGTTGGCTCCGGTACCTTTTATAGGCCCTCTCCTTGTTGCGGAGAGCATTAGAACAAGCGTGATGAAACCAAGGCTTTCTTGCGTTATTGAAAGGATATGAGAAAGGAATGTATGCTTCCATGCCCGAGAGAATAACCTCCGTAATGTGCAAGGTACACTGAGATGGCTCCCGGCCATGGAAGCAATAATCATTCCAGGGAAAATCAAAGAAGTACTGCCTGAGGGCCTCCCAGTCCACGGTTCCAAAATGCCACATACGGCGTTTCCCTGGAGGGTCCACAGGCCATACTGGAGTGATAGGACAGGTTAAGGTAATAAGGTTGTGATCGGAGGAGCCCAACGGAGAGAAAAGATTAACAGAGTAAGCAGAAGGATTAGTTGTGAGGAAGAGGTCAAGTATGTTGGAGCTCTCTCCAAGGCGGTCAGGGATACAGGTAGGGTGCTGTACAAGCTGCTCTAGGTCATTAAGGATAGAAAAGATGTAGGCTTGTTCACCAGGTGGATCAGTGAAAGGAGAGGAGAGCCAAAGGTGGTGGTGAACATTGAAATCTCCTAGAATGGAGATTTCAGAGAAAGGAGAAATGGATAGAATGTGTTCCATCGTAGAAGTAAGATAGTCGAAGAATTTTTGATAGTCAGTAGAGTTAGGGGATAAGTAAACAGCACAGATATATTTAGTCAGAGAATGACAGGAAAGCCGAAACCAGAGTGTAGAGAATTCAGAAGAATCTAGTTCAGGAACACGAGAGCAAGATAAGTCCTCGCGTATATATACACAACAGCCACCTTTGGCTTTGAAATGAGTATAGAGAAAGTAGGAGGATACAGAAAAGGGTTTGCATATATATATATATATATATATATATATATATATATATATATATATATATATATATATATATATATCTTTATATCTATATATATATATATCTATATCTATATCTATCTATATATATATATATATATATATATATGTATATATATAGATATATATATAGATGTACATCTATATATATATATATATATATATATATATATATATATATATATATATATATATAATTTGTTCTCTAGCCTAGAAACTTAAACTGGGTCACACATGATGGTAATATGTCACCAGTGCATGTCGTTGACATCATTGGCTACATAATATCAGCCTTATGCAAATTTCCTGACAGGGTGTTAAAAATAGCCAAAACCATCCCATATAAACCAGGGATGTGTTTACCTGATTTAATTTATGAAGTGGAATTAAACTGCAGTAAAGCTGGTGTGACTGATACATCACAGGTTAACAGGACAAGGATCAAAGTGCCAGAAATTGTAGCAGGAATAAATAAGTCAAGTCCTGGTAAGGACCAGAGACAATCTCGTCTAGTTCACAAACACACTGTCATGTTAGCTCAAGGACTCGCTTCTGCACACCAGATAAGAGGGTGATACAAAAGTATGGGCGAAGTCCCAGTAGACATTTGTCGGCACATGGAAGATCACCTCGTAGGTTGAACTCAAGTAACACCCTTTGTACTATTGTGCAAATCCTGGTCACACAAAATATGAGTGTTACATAAAGAATAAAGAGGACAGGTATAAGGCAAAAGGGTTCGAATCGTATTGCAGACATAACCAAACTTTTGGTCACTGGACCTCAGACTGTAAAACAACCGAAAAACTGGTATCCATCTATAGGTCGGGGGAAGGTCGTAGCAGCACAAAAGACGACGACACATAAAACACCCAAATAAACAAATAGTCAACATGGGAAGTCTCTTTGGAAATTAAAGGATTTTGGTCTCTTCTTTATGTGAGGATGAAGAGATTTCATTATTTTTGGATTCAGGCTCGCCAGTGAATTTAATAACGCAAGATGAGTTAGAAAGAATTTTAGAAATAGAAGACAACTGACGTTTTTGGAAAATTCATATTTGTACACAGTGGATGGTAAAGAAATACCAGTTACTAGTATGACTGAGTTAAAGATGAAATTCACAGAGACCACAAATCATTCACTACTGAATTGCCAGCCGTGGGAACCCAGGTCACCATCACACCCCTAGTAGGAGACTACGGAAGGGTAGAAAGAGAGCAGGGCATGTCCAGTCTATATGGACATAAGTTCACCCGGGCCACGTGCCCCTATTCCCTGGAATGCGCTCGACGAGACCACCCCAGTCTGAGTGCACTACCTCTTGGGCAAACTAGCCCTCGCCAGGATCAGGGTGGAGCTGACCCTACAGCTACAGGCAGCACCCCAGCAACGGTCCAAAGCCACGCAAATAGACGGCCCATAGCTGCTCCGACCAAAGGGCCACAGCCTATAGCTGGGCCCCAGTGATTGCCAAAAGCCACACACAAAAAAAGGCCACGGCCTATAGCTAGACCACCAACAAGGAGACGGCCCACTGCTGCTCCGCCAACTGCTGCCCATACCCCCTGCAGAACCAGCGACAGCCCATAGCTGCGCCAGGGAGACAGGTACGCCCCCTATCCTTCTGCAGTTTCCTCAGAGGGCACGACACAGGTGATGGCCCACAGTTGTGCCTGTAGGCATGGGATGGTCCATAGCTGCTCCTTGCCTGCGCATCACCCTTCATATGGGACTTTGGCGGCAGCCCACTGCCACGCCGACAGGCAAGTGATGGCCCATAGCCACGCTTCGTCTGCATTCCCATCAGAGAGTCAGGCCCCGGTGACAGCCCAAAGCTACACTGACAGCAAAGGGACGGCCCATATCCACCCTCTGCCTGTTGCCCAAGGGAACCCAGCAACAGCCCATAGCTGCACCGGGGAGGGACACCAAAGCCTCTCACCCCCTGTGACTCCATGATGCGAGGGTGACTTGCAGTCAGCCCTGCCTACCGGCAGGAGTGCAGGCCTCCCCTGTGTTCTTCCAGAACGAGGCAACCTTCAGGAGGAGGACTTCTGCCCCGAGGACTGGTGGAGGGGCCCGGTGTTATCCCCAGGACTCTTCTCTATCCAGTCGGCCCCTGAGGAGGACCTCCACATGATGGACTCTGGCCGGGAGCCACGCCGCAGCCCCAACCTGACGGCGCTGCCACGAGAATGAGACCGCAGTCTATAGGCCTCTGAGGGCACCCCTAGGACTCCGGGGTGAGACCTCACCCCTCCCCGATGAAGATGACGCCCTTCCTCCATCAGGCGCCTGAGGGAACACTTCCATGACCTATTTGGCCCAAGTCCCAAGGGCCAGACCCCAGTCCCGAGCCCCGACAGTGAGGGTCCCTTTACCACGCCCAGCCCAAACCCTCGATGAGTGACGACGCTCCTGAGAGTGGTCCCGTGGCGGTGGGACGAAGGAACTCCTGACCTCCTACCCCAGGCAGATGACTGTGAGTCCCCGGGCCACCCCCCTTCCCCCTCACCTAATCAGTGACATTCCCCAACAGTGACAGTGATATATGGCTCCTACAGTCTGACCTCAAGGGGCCAAGACTGTGTATTATAAGTGAGAACTGTGAATCAGTGTTACCACCAGAAACAATGCATACCTATTTTGTGTAAGACGAGAGGCAAACACTCAGTATTACTATTATAACTCAGTGTCAGTGTCCAGCCATCATGTGTAAGTCCAGAAACAGAAAACAGTGGCATAATTCTCGTAACAATTATAAAAACTAGAACCAGAGTCAGTGCAACAACAAATTCCCCTGAACTCGTTATGCGAGGAAGAAGGAACCAAAGGCCATGAGCCCGCAGTAACAGTTCCCTCCAAGAGAAAAACAAATTACAATAGAGAGCCAAATTCAAGATCCGATCATTTTGAGATGCCTGGACACACTGCGTTTGAAAGACTGAAGATCATAGGCAGCAGGAAATACAGACAGAGGGAGACAGTTCCAGAGCTGACCTGTTGCATAAATGAAAGACCGGTAGCATAACAGCTACCACCTTATATGTAGTAGAAAAGTTATCAGTTAGAGAAATTATGTTGCTTGGACTAAACACCATGAGGACACAAAATATAATATTGATGCCCCATTTCAATGGAATTAACTATGACTGCGATTTCATAGAGGAAATTTCATCTCCTGATACTACAACCAACACTTATAAAACAACTAGAAAAACTTGAGTCACAAGAGCGATCACTCACAACTTAAAAAAGGGAGCCTACCGTACAATTTCTCAAAGAAAATGGGTGCTTAGACCAGCCTGTATGGGCCGACATTCCCCCCTCGCTCACTTACCCACAATCCAATCATGACTCACTCTCTCACCCAACAGGCATTAATTATGATATAAATTTACCACCAAAATCATTCATGCAAGTTACTATTAAGAGTAAATTGAGAAATTGTAATGTCATTGTATTAAAAGAGACTTAGAATAAATGGCCTTTTGGCAGAAAGCACCCTATGCTGGATGAATGACAAGGGTGAAATTAATGTCATTTTAGCTAACAATGAATGGAGATGTGAAGATTAAGAAAGAAACCTGTTAGTGATTTGCCCAGCTCCTATATGCGAAGTGACAGTACCGGGAGCGTCGAGCAGAGTAAACTCGTTAGACAGAGAGTGCATAAAGGAGCATCTGGTTTGCTCAGATAATTCTGATGTGGAAAATGATTTATTAAATGTACTGCAGAAACACTGATTAGCTGTCGCATTACCTGGTGAAAAGTTAGGGTGTACAAGTCTAATACAACACCATATTAACATAAAACAGGATACACAACCAATCTATGTGCCAGCGTACGGAGTGGCACACTCACAACATGCTCTAGCAAAGCAGTATGTTGATGAAATGTTAAGTTTGGACATCACTCAACCTTCAGTAGCCCCATGAAACGCACCACTCTTCTTTGTACCTAAACAAAATGGGGAAATGAGGGCAGTTGTTGATTATCGCAAACTTAATCAGTAAACTATTCCCGACCGTTTTCCCATGCCATTGTTAAGTGACGTCCTGCACAACATTGAACTAGAAAATATGGTCTTTTATTTATTAAGCGGCTATTATCAGATGGTGTTAGATGCAGAATCCCGCAAATACACTGCTTTCTCTAGTGACAGTGGGAATTATCAGTATAAGAAAATGCCGATGGGATTAAGGACTGCTCCAGGCACATTCCAAAGATTAATGAATAGAGTATTGGCTGGAATGTTAGGTGACGGTATATTTGTCTACCTGGACGACTTCATAACTGCACCACACACAACAGAACATCCACAAAAATTAAACCAGCTCCTACACAAGTTAGCCAATGCAGGTTTTAAAATTAAGTTGTCTAAATGTAAATTTTGCCTTCAGGAAATAAAATTCTTAGGCCACAGACTAGATACAGAGGGGAACCACACCTCTGAGCATATGATACAAGCAGTAAGGGATTTCCCTGAACTCACAAATGTGGATGAAGTAAAAAAAAAATTTAGGGCTCACCAGGTATTACAGAACGTTATAAAACAATGCTCTCATATAGCACAACCATTATTTCTCCTACTGAAAAAACAAGCGGTATTTCAGTGAGGAGAGGAACAAAAAATACATTTAATAAATTAAAAAAATAACTTCCATGCGCACCTTGCTTGGCCTATCCTAACTTCACAAACCCATTCATAATTTGCACAGATGCTTCCCTCAAAGGTTTAGGTGCTATATTGATGCAAGAGGATAAACGAAGAAAATACCAACCTGTTGCTTTTGCCGGTAGACAAAAAAAAAGGAGCAGAGAATAATTATCGTACAATAGACTCAGAAGCCCTAGCAGTAGTATTTGCTCTACAGAAATTTCGTGACCTTGTTTATGGAAAACGAAATTCACCTAAACACGGACCACAAGCCTCTCGTGGGCATGGTCCACGAAAAACTCCTCTCTGGGAGGATAGCATGATGGAAATGTAAAATCCAGAATTACAATTTAAATGTTCACTACTTAAAGGGTAAAGTAATTTTGGCAGCAGATGCCTTATCGCGAAATCCATTAGCCATTGTCGCGACAATAAGTCCACGTGAATCACTATCCAACAATGGGGAAGCGATCCCTACAAATCAAGAAATCTCACAGACACAGAGACAGGACCCAGTATGGTCTAAAGTAATATATCATCTTGAGTCAGGCGGTGATATACCATTACCTAAGTTACACCTACCACTTAAACAATTCAGTGGTAAACAATGTCTTATATAAGGTAAATCCAGGACAATCAAATCAGAAAAAATATTAGGCAATTAGTTGTTCGTAGTATAATGATACCACACATTTTAAGGATAATACATGATAGTCCACATGCAGGGCATCCTGGCAAGGACAGGACAGTCAGGCTGGCCCGGATGTTGTATTATTGGCCAACATTATGCAAGGACAAATATAATCACATAGACAAATGTGAGTCATGTGCAAGACAAAGGTTACACATCATTGCCTGCACCTATAGGGAAATATCCTGTCCCTAACCAAATGTGGGACATTGTCGCAGTTGATTTACGTAACCTGCCGTGTCCCGTTGATGTATATATACATCCACACTTTTGTCACTGTCAGTCCCATTGGCGTATATAAATGTGCATGAATTGCAAGGTCCCTAATTTGGACAATTTAAAATTTTCTCGCGTCTTTTTGGCAAGTATACACGGGACACCTTCCTCTACAAGATGCCAGGCAGGGACAATGTCTTATCCCGCATGACCTTCCCCCCCTCACATGCCATTCTCTCAGCAACTCACCTGTTACCAGTGACCTGGCCAGTAAAGACGGTACGAAGTTCAGGGCCAGAGTGATTCCCCAATCGATGATAATGTGGAGGACAAAGTTTACGTAGCATTAGAGGAAGAAACAGTCAGTAATGATGATCAGGTAATGTCACCAAAAAAGGTCAGCTACCCTATGTTGATGTGTTTGGTGAGTGAAACAATGCTTATATTGCCTATATTACTGTGTGAAAACCAATATACTCTCATACTGCATATAAATTCGTACCAAATAAATAAATAAATACCGTTATGAGTGGTGTGAAATATTTACTCTCCCATAGAACTCGTTTTCTTTGGAGCCAGCCTAATAGAAAACCCAGTAAGGGAAGGGGTAATGGTACCTGTATCGAGTATTTGAAACTTCAGATGAGTGATTTCTCTATGAATTTTCGATGTTTCTCACTAAAAGCGAAGGTTTGAGCCATTTCTTTTTTTTTTTTTTTCCAAAATTGGTCGGGATTGGTGGAAAATCGGTCGGGATGGGGCGGTTTACATGACGCTCAACTACCAATCACAATCAATATTTTTTTGTTGACACTGATCATTTCTCACGATATGTGATCTTGGTTCCATTTAAGGATATAACAGCAGAAACAGTCACACGGGTATTCAATGATAGTGTGATCTGTATGTTAACCACACCGAAGGTGCTAATAAGTGAAAATGGTGGTGAATTTAACTCTGAAATTTTGCAAGAAATGTGTAAACAATATAATATAAAGAAGATTAATATCATGGCCTACCATCCAGCTTCCAATGGACTGGTGGAAAGGCAGAATAAAAAATATATAAGTTGTACTACGACACATTCTCAATGAAAATTATGCAAACTGGGATGACTGCATCCCCAGAGTTGAAGCGTCACTCAATTGTGCAGTTAATAAATCCATAGGAGATACACCTCATTTCTTCCTTTACAGGTCAAACATCTCCCTTACAAGACGTTAGAAACCAAACAAATTCCCGTATATAATAATAACGATTATCTAAAATTTCGCTTGCATGAATTTCATGATATACACACAAGGGTAAAGAAACAGTTAACGATGTCCAAGGAAAAAATGACAGAATCATTTAATAAGAAGGCAAAACAATCAAACATTAGCATAGGTGATATTGTCTATGGCCTCATTCACCAAGAGACAATAAACTGCCACAGAAATTTTAAGGCTCATACAGGGTAATTATGATAAATGCCAATAAGTTAGTGATTAAGTCAGTATCGAGTGACAAAGAAAAAGAAATACATATTGATCACTTAAAACACCGGACACGACCGAAAACCTAGTACACATGGTGAAAATAAGCTGGAAGCAATTAATACATATCAGAATAAATTGCGGTTGCATACCACACAGATAAACATAGGTGCAACCAATACAGCTCTCGTTATAACAAGGCATTTACATGATTTAGACTCCTTATATAGGTAATAAGATTAAACAGGTCGAGATAACTAGTACTCATCATCACTATCATCACCCGTAACATAACTTGCTAACAACAGTTGATTAGATATCTAATACAGTTGTTCTTTTGATAGGTAAAGCTAAGGCGAATTTTTCCCTGGATCATGTTCCTGTTAACATCAAGAGGATCACCTCATTTACACCCTCAACCTGTAGGCAGAGAAGGGTGCCCGATTTCACAAACAGCCTCAACGGCAAGTGTACAGGATATAATAAGTACCGAAATTAGTTTGGACGTACTGCAAGACCTACGAAGAATGTTAAAAGAAAATATCAGGCACCCTTAGAACTATGGAAGCGGTATTAAAACGCCCTTTCTCACAGGATCATTCCACAGAGGAAGTAGCTGAATTAATGAAGTTAACAGACTGGAAGCTAGAACAGGCTAAGCACATAATGATCACCATGATCCAGGACATCCCATCAACTGGAAGTAGCACACTTGAGACAGGAAACGACATCACAAATACACGTAACAGACGTGGTTTGTTCGACTTAGGTGGAGCAATTATAGGCAACATTTTTGGACTGGCTACAGAAGATGATCTAGAGAAAATAGGCTAAATAACAAATATAACAAAAGTCCACAGATTCTTTCATATCAACATAAGTGGGCTGACACCCAGAACACCTTAATGATGACGATTATCAAGAACCTAATGAAGGCAGAAGCATCAACTCTAGGAATTGTGAAGAAAGTAAATGCACTGGAGGGAAACAATACACTATTCCAATACCTCTCTGTGATCATGGAACACACTGACGTAATAATACTACAGTTAGACAATACAAGTGCTCATTATCAGTCTTTCATGAACAGAATTGCTAATGCTGGTAACGGAAGGATCACCATTAATCTACTACCCATTCACAATCTCCGTCAAATAATTAGTCAAAGCATACATAAGCATTGTTTGAAATCTTTGTTTCAGGAAAGAAATCTGATGTTATATTATCCATATTTGGAAGCAACACTCACAACAACATCAATAGTAGTTCATGTACCGTTCGTAACAGATGATTTTTTCACAATCAATCAAATATACCCTTTTCCTTCTAAGAAATATGACTCATTAGTCACCATCAACATCAAAATTGAAGTCATCATGGTCAACAAGAAACAGGACGCCGTCACTTTCACTAGTGAAATAACAATTGCACACAAATGTCACACATCGTTACATGCATTTCACCTTTGTCCCGCGTACACCTTCACATTTCAGCCAGGTGAGACAGTCCCTTGTGAAATGGCTATCATAAAAGATCATGATATCCCTCATCATTGCAACTTCACATTAGCTCCAGATAAACCCATCCATCATCAACGCATTGGACATTCACAGTTCTTTTACTTCATTCAAAATACATCAGTTTTTGTGACTTTCTCGGACACACCTCCAGCCCATACATCAGCATCTGGTTTTTATATCTCACCAGATTACTGTGCAGTCCTGACACCTACACTAACCACCTTGCCCACTAAAAACCATTATACCATTCTCAACCACACACACAAATACTTCCAGCCATTGCCTAGGGTGAACTTAAATGTAAGTGCACACATTAAGTTGACTTCACCCAGGTATGAAACCATGCAATTAATAAATCAGACAATACAACCTTGGGAAGAATACAGTAGGATTATGTTTAACCTATATTATGTATACAGCCCAGCTCCAGTCATCTTTGTAATTATCTCCATCATATTTGTTATATTACTTCTGGCCTTGCCCAGAATGCAAGCAAAGATTGCTAACCTGGAATCAGTGTTCAAGAACTGTTCTCTACAAGTAGGACAAATTGTGTGTGTATATATATATATATATATATATATATATATATATATATATATATATATATATATATATATATATATATATATATATATATATATATATATATATAATATAACAAAGTGTGGGTCACATGAAATAGGCTTACTTTAATTATACTACTATGTCTCCTTTACATATGAATATATACAGCAAGTCCTTCTCATATACTGTATACTGTATAATTGACTACAGTAGACTTGCACTGTACTAATTTAATATTACTATTATATTAAATATCTACTATACATGTAGCATTTTATTATGTTACAGTTCTATTACTACAATGACTACAGCTATAATCACTATATTATCACAGTTATGTAACTTTTACAATATGTACTTCACTTAATTCACTTATAAATTAATTGTAATGTTTATATTTATATATTAATACATTATGACTGTCGTTGGTACGACAGTGGTCATGACCAAGTGATATGAAGGCATAATATTTTATAACACAATACTATATGTAACTATGGTATGTAACTGTATAGCTAGAGGTAACAATGTGTAAAACAGGTAGTTATGACTGAGTTCTCCAGGAAGAGTTAGAGAATACATCCCCTTGCCTAGACGAATCAAGAATGCCAAACACCCCTGATCATGCGCCAGAAATATGATTGAAATACACACACGCACAAACATACGCACACGTATGCCCACACACTTTAGCTGGAAGCTAGAGGGAGATATAAGTCCGGTATCAAACATAGGGAAGTTAGTATGACAGGAGAGAACAAGAGTCAGACAAGGAGAGAGCGGTAAGGAGTAGAAGAGTGAGAGCACAGTAGGAGGATAGGAGCTAGCACAAACTGCTACTGACCATAGGCTATGCGGGTCACGCCAAGCTCCTAACTTTTATTCAAGTAACTGCCTCACAGTAAACACCGACGCAGATCTGCCTATTTGATCATCCCACTTAAAATACAGAGAATAACGGAGCACAGAAGGCCTGCACTGACGTCTACAGCACCTCACCATTACTCTTTCCTAGCAACCCTCCCATCAATGATTCAACCAAATAACCTTCTCTGTGGAATTACACACCGCGGCTACATCTATTTACACAACAACATTTTGTTAGAAGAAACATTACAGGTGAGGAGCAAAAAAAAAAAAAAAATAGCTGTTCTATCATTTAGAATTAATTAGGAGAACCTTGCCTAGCTGGCAATTTGCTTAAGTCAGACAAGCTTTTGAGAGCTCAAACATATGAAGGGTTTATGACAGAATTCCTCACGAAATCCTCTAGAGGCAAGAATATTTTAGATGGTATAGCCCCAGAATTACAAAAATTTGTAGACCTACTAAAGCAAACACACTCCAACTCATATTTGGGTGAGATAACAGTAGTTGTATCCACCATTAAAAGAAGTCTGTTAGGTAGCATAGAAAACTCACAGTGGTTTGAAGCTGATGGCAATATGTCACCAATGCGTGTTATTGACATCACTGGATATACTGTATAGCAGCATTACATAAATTGCCTGAAAGAGTGCTAAAAATCGCAAAAGCAATACCATTTAATCCATGAATGTATTTACTAGGTTTTTTACATGAAGTGTAGTTGAATTGCAACAAGTTGGTGACAATGAAATATCACAGTGCAAGAAGACGGATGAAATTAGTAGAGACTGTTGCAGGGATAAATAAATCTAGTTCAAGTAAAGACCAAAGACAGTCTCGACCAGACTACAGACAGACAAACAGTCAACTAAACTCAAGAACTCGTTCACGCACACCAGACATCATGTAGGCTGAGAAGTTCGGGCAAAGCCCAAGCAAAGTGCTACGGAAAGACCAAAATATACTAAATCATCTCGTAGGCCAAACTCAAAGATAGGCTATGTTATTATTGTGCAAACCCAGGCCACAAGACCTGCGTGTTACATGAAAAATAAAGAGGCAAGAGACAAAGCAAAAAGGAAGAAACACGAAACTGTCGGCCATTGGACCTCAGACTGTATACAATAGAGAAACTGGTATCTGCCTACAAGTCAGGGTGTATCAGCACAAAAGGCAACATTACATAAAAAAAATCAAATAAATATAGAGTACACATGGGAAGCCTATATATGGAAATAAATATACTTTGGTTTCTGCTTTCTCAGAAGGTGAAAATACTTCATTATTTTTGGATTATGGCTCACCAGTCAATTTAATTACACAAGATGAATTAGAACGAATTTTTAGAAATAGAAGAAAGTTAAAATTCATGGGGGAACCAGACAGATTTATACAATGTAGAAATACCAGTAAAAGGCATGATTGAATTAGTCATCAAATTTACAGAGACAACCAGAACAATCACTACTCTATTCTACATAGCAGAAAATTGATCAATTAAAGCAAATTTGCTTCTTGGCCTACGTACGATGAGAGAAGAAAATATCGTACTAATGCAACATTTCAACAAGATCAAATTCGATAAAGAATTAATAGAGGAAGTTTCTTCTCCAGATAATACATCCAAAAATTAAAGAAAATTTAAAACAAGAACAATTAAACACAAAACAAAACAAAAAAATATAGAATCTGACTTACAATCTCCCATAGAAAATGGACACACACTCGTTTTCTTACAGCTCCTAATCAAGGTCACCCACCACCCATCCAGCTGTTATCCATGGTAATATAACCTTACCACCAAAATCATTCATGAAAGCCACAAGAAAGAGTGAACTGAGAAATTGTAATGTTATTGTATTGGAAGAGACTTGCAGACTGAAAGGACTGTCAGTAGAGAATGCTTTATGTTGCATAAATAACAAAGGGGAAACAAATATCTTACTAATTATCCTGATGAATGGAGATATGAAGATCAAGAAAGGAACATGTACATGCAATTTAGATACTTGTCCAGCTCCTACACTATAGTGACAACAGCTGGAGGATCAAGCAAAGTAAAATCATTTGACAGAGTGCAAAAAAGCGAATTAGAGGCACTCAGAATATTTTGATGTAGAGAATGACCTGGATTTACTACAGAAACACCGACAGACAGTTGCATTATCTGGTGAAAAATTTGGTTGTACCAATTAATACAGCACCAGATTAATGTAAAACACAACAAGCATTCTATTTGTGTGCCAGCATATCGAACTGCACATTCGCAGCATCCATTAGCTAATCAATAGGTGGATGAAATGTTAAGTTTCCTTCTTCTGTTCTGTTATTAAAAAAAAAAAAAATCAATGAACCTTTAGTGTTTCCATGGAACGCACCACATTTCTTTGTACCTAAACTGAACAGGGAAATGCGGCAGTCGTTGATTATGGCAAACTTAATCAGCAAACAATTCCAAATTGTTTTCCCACCCCTGTTGTAAGATTTCTTACAAAATATTGGACCAGAAAAGGAAGTATTTTCAACAATTGACTTGTTCATTGGCTATGACCAGATAGAGTTAAATGAAGAATCATGTAAATACACAGCATTTTCTACAAATAGTGGTCATTGTCAGTACCAAACGATGCCAATGGGGTTTCACATGGCTCGAAGCACCTTCCAGCAATTAATGAATAGTATGTTTCCAGGAATGCTAGGTAATGGCGTTTTGTTTATCTGGATGACATTATAATTGCGACAACAGAAGAGTATTTACAGAAATTAGACCAGCTCCGAAACAAGTTAGCCAATGCTGGATTTTAAAATAAGCAAAATTTGTATTTTGCTTTAAGGAAACTATATTCCTAGACCATAGGCTGGAGGCAAAGGGGATCCACACCGCAGAAGAAAATCTAAAAAGCAATAATGGATTTCCCTGAACCCACAATATTTTTTTATGCAAGGACGAAGGAACCAAAACCCAGGAGCCAGCAAACCGTTCCTTCTAAAAAAAACATAAAAACAATACAACAGAGAGCCAAATCAAGATCCGTTCATTTCGAGACGCCTGGACACACTGCCTTTGAAACAGTGGAGATCACTGGAAGTAGGAAATACAGACAGTGGGAAACAGTTCCGTATTTGACCTCTTGCATAAATGAAGGACTGGGAGTAACGGTTAACTCTTGCATTAGAGTGTTGGGTAGAAAAGGGATGAGAGTTTTTTGCTAGATGGGTGCTACATGGCCATTGTAGACGTGGAGGGATGCAAGCAGACAGTTCAGAGGAGCAGTGACCACTGAAGTAGCAATGGAAAAGAGATAACGATAAAACGGTGCGGCAAAGAGATAGGTTGAAGGAAGCCAGTAAGAGGAGGACTTAATGAGATGAAAAGCGTTTGACTCACCTTGCTGAGAAGAACTGTATGTGGGGAGGCTCCCCACACATGAGAGTTGTACTCTACACAGGGACGAATAATACCCCTGTATGAAGTCAACAAATGTGCAGGGGTAAAGAAGGTACTGAGTCAGCTTAGCACACCTAATCTCTTGGAAGCAGATTTTACAAGATATGGTAGATGGTAGGGGGATCAATATAGTTCTGAATGGTGAGTTACTTGAGGAGGTAGAGTGTTTTAAATATTTACGGTCACATGTTGCTGTGGATGGAAGAATAGATGCAGAAGTGAAGTTTAGAATGAATGAAGTAGGTAAGGTGCTGGGAGGAATAAAAAAAAGTGTTTAGATGTCGTTCGCTTAGAATGGATGTAAAGAGAAGGCTGTATGAGGGTGTTGTGGTACCGACTGCGTTATATGGGGCTGAAACATGGAATATGGGTGTAGCAGAGAGGAAAAGTTTGAATGTAATGGAGATGAGGTGACTGAGGAGTATGTGTGGAGTGACGCATATGGATCGAGTGCGAAATGATGAAGTGCGAAGGAGAACTGGAGGTGTTCGGGAGATGGCTGATTGAGTTGAACAGAGCGTGTTGCGATGGTTTGGGCATAAGGAGAGAATGGAAAATGAGCGATTGGTGAAAAAGATAACTAAATCTGATGTGAGAGGTGTAAGGTTGAGAGGGAGACCACGAATAGGATGGATGGACAGTGTGAAGAGAGCGCTGGATGCGAGAGGGATGTCTATTGAGCAAGGAAGAGTGGCTGTGCGTGACAGAAATAAATGGAGGGAAATTGTGAATGAATAAATGATGACGCAGCCCTAAGGGGATATTCTCCCTCATTTGGCCTGATCAGCTAGTCAGGTCAGGTGCGGGTAAGGGGATCGGTCTATTATGATGTGGCAGGGGTAAACTACCTCTGCTGTCGGGCCCTGCTGCGGATATCACTGATTGCACCGCGCAGTTGACCCTTGTGTGGTGTGATGCGGTAAGGATCTGTCCCTTCTCCCCTTTGGGTCTAAGATGTGAATGAATGTGGTTGAATCGATGAGTAAACGGGGAGTGTGTCGTCCTGTCTCGGCTACCTCCCTTTCCTCGGGGGAAGCAGCCTAGGTATATAGATAGATAGATGTGATATGATCTATCCAAGATAAATTCCGAGAGAATGAAACCACAAGTATGTTTAAGGATGATGCAGGATTGAGCTGGGTATTGTTCAACATTAGTGGGTACTCCTGTGGAAGATTTTGTTGGCTAGATAGGCGTAAGAACTGATTCTTTGATGTATTAAAAACAACAAGATTACTTTTACCCCATTCAGAGATACGAGTCAAGTCAGACATTAGGTGTGCCATAGCCTAATCCCATATTTGTTGAAGTAAATTCTGAGATGGACGTTAAGGGAACCGAATGGAAAGGTGAAGGATGGAATAATCAACGTGTGAGTGGATAGGGTTAAATGTCCAGCTTAGAGGGTCATTGATGAATAGAAGGAGGAGTGTTGGTGATAAGACAGAGCTCTTATCAACACAACTGATGATAGATCTAGGAGAAGAACGGTGGCCATCTACAACAGCAGGTATAGAACGACCAAAAAGGAAGCTATAGATGAAGGCATAGACAGAAGGATAGAAACCGTAAGAGGGCAGTTTGGAAAATACAGATTTATGCCAGACTTAACTGAAAGCCTTTTAAATGTCAAGTGCAATGGCAAAACTTTCACCAACGTCCCGACAGGAGGATGATCAGGAGTCTGAAAGGTAAGTGAGAAGATTGCCAGTAAAATGTCCCTGACGTAACTCATACTGCCGATCAGAAAGGAGGTTGTGATATGAGAAATGCTTTAAAATTTTCTGTTAAGACTAGACTAAAAATTTTTTGAGATGCAGGATGTTAAAGCAGTTGGGAGATAGTTAGAGGGTTGGGAATGGTCACTCTTCCTTGGGGTAGGTTGAATGAGAGCAAAGTTCCAGCAATTAGGAAAGATACAAGTTCACAGACAAAGGCGAAAGAGTTTACCTAGGCAAGGTGTAAGCACAGAAGCACAGTTCTTGAGAACAACAGGAGGGACCCCATCAGGCCCATATGCCTTGTAAGTACTGAGGTCAGTGATGACAGAAAATACATCAGTTAAATAAATTTTCATGCCAGCCATGAGGAAGCCAGAGGAGGGAAGTGATGGAGGAACAGCACTGGAATCATCAAATGTGGAATTGGAGGAGAAAGTTGGAGTGAAGAGATCTGTTTTATCAGAAGATGAAAGAGCTACAAAGCTATCAGAGTAGAAAACACGAGGGAAGGATGATGAGGTAAAGTTGTTAGAAAGGTTTCTGGCAAGGTGCCAAAAGGAGGGGGAAGAATTTGTGTTGGAGAGTTGAGAGCATTTAGTATGGGTGATTTTTTTAAAAATCAGAGCAAAGAACTGACTTAGCACGATTCCGAGCAGAAATATAAAAAAGATGTCATTCAGGAATGGATTGGCTCTAGTACCTTTTATAGGCCCTCTCCTTGTTGTGGACAGCATTAGAACAAACGTCATTATACCATTTTTTTTTTTTTCATTAGTCAAAGAGTATGAGAAAGGAATGTATGCTTCCGTACCTGAAAGAATAACTCCTGTAATACAGAAGGCACACTCTGATGGCTGCCGGCCATGGAAGCAATATCCATTCCAGGGAAAGTCAAAGAAGTACTGGCTGAGGGCCTCCCAATCAGCAGCTCCAAAGTGCTACAACCAATGTTTCTTTGGAGGGTCCACAGGCCCTACTGGAGCGATAGGACAGGTTAAGGTAATAAGGTTGTGATCGGAGGAGCCCAAAGGAGAGGAAAGATTAACAGTGTATGGAAAAGGATTAATTGTAAGGAAGAAATCAAGTATGTTGGAACTCTCTCCAAGGCGGTCAGGGATATGGGTATGGTACTGTACGAGCTGCTCTAGGTTATTAAGAGTGGAAAAGATGTAGGCTTGTTCACCGGTTGGATCAGTTAAAGGAGAGGAGAGCCAAAGGTGATGGTTAACACTGAAATCTCTTAGAATGGAGATTTCAGAGAAATGAGAAACGAACAGGATGTGTTCCATCGTAGAAGTAAGATAGTAAAAGGATTTTTCATAGTCAGTAGAATTAGGGGATAAGTAAACAGCACATATATATTTCGCCAGAGAATGATGGGAAATCCAAAGCCAAAGAGTAGAGAATTCAAAAGAATCAAGTTCAGGAACATGAGGGTAAGATAAGTCGTTGCATAGATATACACAACAGTCACCTTTGGCTTTTAAATGAGTATAGAGAAAGTAGGAGGATACAGAGAATGGTTTGCTATCAACTGCCTCAGACAGCTGAATCTCAGTTAAGAAGAGAAAGTGAGGTTTAGAGGAGTAGAGCTCGTGCTCAACAGAAGGAAAGTTAGAGGAAAGGCCATGAATGTTGCAGAAATGAAGAGGGGAGTCAGACAGTGGCTCCAAGCGACACGAGTCATGACCGGGAGAGAGGCGGAGGATGGGGACAATAATATCCCCTCCCCCTATGGGGACTCCGAGGCTTGGTTCTTAGATGCCATTTTGGATTAAATTTTGAATAAGAAGCGTAGTGAGTAATGTGCATGTAGTTTGGTGTTGACAGTTAGAGAAACTTGTTTTGGTGAGCATGCTGGCCTACACTCTGTGTTACTGAAACACTGGAAAAGGAGAGCAAAGGTGGATGGTCAGGAACTAGTCCTGAGGGCTCATGAAATGGGAGCTCCAGCTCTCCCTATCAGTTTTCCATCCACCTTAGTAGCACTGCCCTGCTCTAGTGGTGCTACAGTCCATGTGGATGAAGTACGGAACTTTTTTGGACTAGCAGGATATTACACATCTTTTATACAAAGATTTTACAGTATAACACAGCCATTATACCACCTACTGGAAAAGCATGCACTTTCAGTGGAGAGAGGAAAAAAAAATAGCATCTAACGATTTAAAACATAAACTTGCTTGTGCACTTTGCTCGGCATATCCAAACTTTAATGAACCATTCATAATTTGCACAGATGCATCTCATAAAGGCTTAGGTGCTATATTGATGCGAGAAGATGAATGTAGAAAATATCATCCGATTGCATTTGCCAGCAAACAAAAGGAGCAGAGAAAAATGATTGTGTTACAGACTTAGAAGCGCTAGCAGTAACATTTGCGCTACAAAAATTTCGCAACCTAGTATATGGTTATGAAATTCACCTCAATACCGATCCTAAGCCTCTCTTGGGCATTTTTGAGGAAAAGCTCAGTGGGAGGTGAGCAAGATGGAAATGCACAGCACAGAATTACAATGTAAATATTCATAAAATATTAGGAAAGATAAACAGCAGAAGATGCTTTGTCATGAAATTCATCCATGAATGTCGCTACGATTGATCTGAGTGAATCACTCCTCAACAATGAAGAAACAATCCTCAATAATGAAGAAATCTCGCAAGCACAAAGAGATGACTACACACAAAGACATGTGTCAAGCACAAAGTTATATATTAATTAGAATCAGGTGATGATATACAATTACCCAAATTACATATGCCATTTAAACAATTCACAGTAGTAAACAATACCTTATATAGGGTAAATCCAGGACAACCAAATCACAGAAGAAATATTAGGTTATACCTTGTACAATGATACCTCATACTTTGAGGATAATACTCAATAGTCTACATGCAGGGCATCCTGGCAAATACAGGACAGTCAGGCTGAGCCGGATGTCATATAATTGGCCATCGTTACGCAAAGACATACACGATCACATAGACAGATGTGAATCATGTGCCACACACAAAGTTTACACTGTCACACCAGCACCCCTGGGGAATTATCCCGTGCCTAACCAACCACGGGATGTTGTCGAGGTTGACGTACTTAAGCTACCCTTAACTAACAATCATAATCAGTAACTTTTTGTTGCTACTGATCCTTTCCCACGATAAGTGGCTTTGGTCCCAATTAAAGATAAGACAGCAGAAAAAATTCTTTGTTACACGGTGTTATATATAATGTTATCTGTCGATTCAGCACGCCAAAGATGTTAATAATGACAATGGAGGTGAAGTTAACTCCGAAAATTTTCAAGTAATATGTAAATAATACAATATAAAATAGGTTAATGTCTTAGCCTACCATCCAGCGTCCAATGGATTGGTAGACACAGAATATGAAAGTGTTAAATGTACTACGTCACAATCTCAATGAGGATTATGCAGACTGGGACGATTAGATCCCCAGAGTGGAAGCATCAATCAGCTGTGCAATAAACAAGTCTATAGGAGACACACCTCATTTTAATATTTACTGGACAGACAAGCGTCTCTGAAACTAGATACTGGAAGGCAAATAATTGCCTATATACATTTATGAAGAGTATCCTGATCATCATTTACGTAAATTCCAAGAAATATACACAAAAGTAAAGAAACAAATAACGATGTCCTAGAATGAAATGACGGATTCATTTAATAAAAAAGCAAAAGAATAAAAAATCAACATAAGTGACATTATCTATGGCATCATTCACACTAGAGAATAAACTGTCACCGAAATTTGAAAGCCCATACAGAGTAATTAAGAGAACAGCAAATAAGGTATTAATTATGTTACTATCGGGCAACGAAGAGAAACAAATCCATATTGATCATTTAAAAAGAGACTCAGGGAATTTAACTTGCAATAATTAAACATCAGATAAGCCCGAAAAGCCTAGAACATACGACGGGAAATGGCCATTAGAAATTAACACATACCAGAATTAATTACGATCGCATACCAAACAAACATAGGTGCAACCAATACAGCATTTACCATAGCAGGGCATTTACATGAACCAGGAATCGATTTAGACTCCTTTTATAGGTAATACCTTGAACAGGTCGAGATCTCTGAAATGTTCATCATAATTATCATCACCCTTAGCATGACTTTCCAACATCAGGAGATTAGCTGTCTAATAAAGTTATTATCTCGGAAGACAACCATGAGGGGAATTATTCCATGCATCCTCCTATACATAATGATACCAAAAGGGATTCCTCATTTACATCCTCAACATGTAGTAGGACAAGGTTGCCTTATTGCACCAACCGCCTCTACAGCTTCTGTCCATACATAGTGAGTAATGAAATTAGCTTGGACGTACCGTACAACCTACCAGTCATGTTGGAGAACATAGCTGGGCCATTTAGGACTTTAGAAGCAGTAATGAGAAGCTTTTCTTCAGATTCACATCAAACACAAGAAGTGGCTGAAACCATTAAGTTAGCGGAGTGAAAGCGAAAACAGGCTAAGTACATCACGTTCACCATCATCAAGGACATCCCATCACGTGGGTGTGACGCAGTTAGGGAGACAAGCAACATCACAAACATAAACAAATGTGATTTGTTCAGTCTACGTGGAGCAAAATTCTAGGTACCATTATTGGATTGGCCACAGCAAGTGATCTTGAAGAAATGTATAACAAATATAACAAAACTGCACAAATTCTTTTATATCAGCATAAGCTAGCTGATCCCCAGAACAGTGTAATGATGACGATTGTATAGAACCTATGAAAACAGAGATATCAACCGAAGGAATTTTGGAGAAAGTAAATGCACTAGCAGGAAATAATACACTTTTCCAGCATCTCTCCGTGATCTAGGAACATACTGACAAAATAATACATCAATTGGACAGTACATGAGCTCATTATCAAGTTTTCGTGAAAGAACCTCTAATGCTGGTAATGGAGCACCACTATTTTACTTCAAATTCACAATCTACGTCAAATAATCAGCCAAGGCGTAATCAAGCATGGTTTGAAGCCTTTGTCTGGGGAAAGGAATCTGTTGTTATATTATCCATACGCAGAAGCAACACTCACTACAACACCAATAGTAGTTCATGTACCATTTATAACAGATGATTTTTTTTCACGGTCTTTAAAATGTACCTTTTTCCCTCAAAAAAAAAAAAAAAAAAGATGATTCATTTGACACCATCAACACTAGAACAGAACTTATCTTGGTCTCCAAGAAACAGGACACTGTTACTCTCGCTAGTGAAACAACAATTGAACTTGAATGTCACACAGCATTGTATGCATTTCACCTTTGTCCTGAGTACACCTTCACAAAGCAAGCTGATACAGTCCCTTGTGAAATGGGTTTCATAGAGAATCACAACATCCATCATCATTGCAAGTTCACATTTGCTCCAGATAAACTCAGCTATCATCAACGTATTGGACAGTTTTTCTCACTCAGAGTACATCACTTACTTGGACGTGCACAGACACACCTCCAGCTCATACATCAGCATCTGGTTTAAACATACCACAATATTACTGTGCAGTCCTAACACCTTCACCATCCACCTTACCTACTAAACACCACGATGCTATTCTCAACCACACACATAAGTACTTCCAACTATTACCTAAGATGAGTTTAAATATAAACATGTTAACCCTCTGGTGCACAGATAAATTTTAGTAAGTTTTCCGGGACACGATTATCTTCCACCCCCCTCCCCGCCAGCCTGCCCGCGTGCCACTGAAAACAAGTATTCTCGGCTTATTTTCGCCACCCAAACCTCTACATATTGCCATGAAACCTACATCATCTTATTCGCCGATAATTGTTCTAGCCGATAAGCAAAAAAAAAAAAAGAATAAAAGTACATTAGGCTGGCGTGAATAAACTTCCGTCAATCTCACTACTCAACATCCTAGTTCGAGTATTTTCCATCATACAGAAAAATTTTATTAGATGTTTTGATAGAGAATTTCATCAGCTTTCTAATGAGAAAGTCCGGCTGTGATACGATTTGTGATTTTCGAGAAAGTAGCCAAAAAACAAAAGCTCTACTGCAAAAGTTTTCTCTCACAGCTTATGTTTTGTTTATAATCTTGTGTAGAATTTCATGAGCTTTCTCAAGGTACCCACAGATCTTTCATGCGCGTCATAGTTTTCAAGTAAATCGCAAAAAACTACTGGGTAGCCAAGCCCAAGCTGCACTTTCGTCATGCACACACGATAACAGTTATATTCCTGCCTACGTAATAATGACTTTTCATCAAAGGTATTACATTGTTATGTCCTGTACATACGTAGAATTCACTGATCTTTGTCATGGTTCTTACAGGAAATCGATAAGTCCAATACTTCTCGAGCAAATGGACGACAAACATAGAATACTCCTTTGAGCGCTGCAATAGTTTTGCTGCAAGCGAGAAAAAAACACTTTTCCCTCCCCTTTACCTAAAAAAAATATGCTTCCAAAGGCTTATATTTTGGTTTTGTACATCCGTAGAATTCACTGGTCTTTATCATGGTTCTTACAGGAAATCGATATGCCCAATAGTTTTCGAGTAAATGGACGACAAACGTAGAATACTCCTCCTTGCTGCAAGCGAGATGAAAACACTCTCTTTCCCTGCCTCACCCACACCTACATGTTTCTGCTCGTTAGGTTTTATTATTTTCTGTTTTTAATCAATGTTTACACGTAAAATATCAAGCTTTTTGATAGTGCTTTCAGAAACTCGACATGACCACTAGCCTTTTTGCTAGGTACTGATACTGAAGCTGAACTTTCTTCCATCTCATTTGTGTGTACGTAAAAAAAAAAGTACTTATTTGTGTAAAGAAAATAAAAGTATAGAAATAGGTCAATATACAAATCAACAAAATACGGATAACTTACTTCCTCCAGAGGTGCTGAGATGCTGGCAGGACCTTGAAGGGTTTGAAGATGAGGAGTTATGTGGTGTGTGAGCATGTGTGTGTGTGTGTGGGTGAGTGAGTG
>NC_136997.1:16580204-16625204 GCF_032717465.1 Coenobita brevimanus | reverse complement strand
TTTCACAAACATGGTTAAATATTGCATTATTTAAGTTACATGTTTTTATGGCATACTTGTGTTCCTTAATCTGCGTGTTTCCAGATTACGACTTGTTTCTCCTATGTAAACTAGTCCACAATCTTGGTAAGGAATTTTATATATGCCTGCTTCTGAATATGTTGTACATTTGTTCTTTACTAACATTTATCTGATGGTGGAGGTATACCTAAATGCTATATTTACATCACTACTGTAACCTATTAACTTTAACATATTCAAGTCTGCAACGTAAGGCAAAGTGAGGAAGCGTTTCTTTTCTGTGGTGGGGTCTTTAGGTACGTAGTAAGACTGCCTAGCTTTAAGGTATGCCTTTTTAATGAACCATTTGGGATACCTAAAGTTTTGGAAGATTTCCCAAAAGAAATTATTTTCTTCTTGTATATGTTCTGGACTGCAAATTCTAAGGGCTTTAACTAACATTGATGAGATAACAATTTTGTGGCAGACTGATGAAATGAAAAATAATGAATGAACAAGTTACAACTGGTTGGTGTCCTATACACCTTAAAGCTAAGTGAATGATTTTTCTTCATCACCAGTACATCAAGAAAGGGAAGACCACCCCCGTTCTCCCACTCAAATTTAAATTTAATGGAGGGAGCAAGATTATTTAGGTGTGTGAAAAACTCGTCAAAATTATCAAGTGCTGAAGGCCAAAATTAAAATATGTAATCAACATAACGAAGCCAAATGAGTTGAGGGGGAGAAACTCGTGGCAGTAGTTCCGTTTCATAATACTCCATATATAAACTGCTTAAAATGGGTGACAATGGAGAACCCATACCCATACCAAAGCGTAACATGTAGAAGTTGTTGTTAAATGAAAACGCATTCGAAGTCACACATAATTTGACAAGTTCTGTGGAACTGTCAGCTGGCATACCCAAGTCAATATCACATTCTGGCAATTTGTTACCTAGAAATTCTAAAACATCATTAATGGCCTTCAGCACTTGATAATTTTGACGAGTTTTTCACAATCTAAACACGGATTAAGGAACACAAGTATGCCATAAAAACATGAAACTTAAATAATGCAATATTTAACCATGTTTGTGAAGCCAACCACAGAATTGACTGACAAGGTAGCCATCTACTCTATAAAAGTCATGAGTTTCGGAAACGAAAGATTATTGAAGCCATGTGTATCCAAAAATACGAGAATTTCAACCTTAGCAAAGGCATGTACAAGCTAGATCCTATAATGAGGTCCCTAGTGGAAATATCCCTTCCCGCACCGACACAGGGGAGGTCAGATAGGAATTACTCCTGAACTGTCTGGTAATGTCCCCCTCTTTCCCCTTTGCGTTAATTCCCGCTTACAATCCACCCCACCCCACCTCACCTTTACCCCACCCTTCCACACACAAACACATATAAAGGAGCCCTTGTATTGTCAGTATATCACTCCCTCTCTCTATCTTGACCACTGAAGATGGTGGCAGTGTCAGTCGAAACTGTTTGGTAATTATATTCTTCGTCTATAGGGGTGGGTTTTATTTACTGTCTGTGAAAGTGAAATGGAAAGTGAATGTGTTGAGGAGGGGAGAGTGAGGAGCAGGAGAGCGAGGGTGAAATATGACCCTATGAGTGATAAGGGCAAACCCGTGGTCAAGGCCTCTGTGATAAGCACTGTAGAGAGTGGTAGCAACACCATCACTACCACAGTTCCTTTCATCACTGCCACCACTGGTCCTTTCACCACTGCCATGACTGGTTCTACTACAACTCCTACCACCATCACTCAGACGACATTTTTCATCTTTCCAGAGACCACCATACTGATGAAATTATCCAGCTGTAAATCACATTACAAACACACACACACACACACACACACACACACACACACACACGCACGCACGCACTCAGACACAAAGACAGATAGACAGACAGACAGACAGACAGACAGACACACACACACACATACACACACACACACACACACACACACACACACACACACACACACACATCACAAATATTCACACACACACACACACTCAGGCTGTGATCCTTCCTGTCCTCCTCTCTGCAGCTCCATCTTCTTTCAAGAAACACTACAACACTACTAGAGGGCATGAGTAACCAGCTCATTTGTCTAGTTTTTATACTACTGTATTGTAAGGTATAAACTGTGTTTACTATATACTTCTCATAGGGAAAACATGGTGCATTTCATTGCTATCCTCTCAGTCATTTTACTTGTAAAGTATATGTCACATCATGAAGAAAGCTTGCTCAGGCTGATGATTTCCTATGCATGCTTTTGTAAAGTAAAGTAACATATGTGTGAAGATAAATGAGGAAAAGTTACGAAAGAGGGACATACTCAGCCTATGGGCCTGAGCGTACGTGCTATCACAGTGCAAACTGCGCGCAACGCGTCGTAACTTTTCACAATTCATTTTCTCCATAACAATAAGGGTTATAACACTGTGTATTACATCATGGGCTTCCTTAACCTTTGGGCTACAAAACTGGATAGAATTTACATATATGTTTGTTATAGTGTCACTAACAACATACGAAATAATAAATCAGACGTTTTTAGGTGATTTTCATTTTTTTTTTTTTTTCGATTTACTCGAAAACTATTGAACGCATCAACTTGAAACTTTCACAGATGAAATATCTTGAAATGCTGCATATAGACATGTCCGTTGCAATTGCGCGTCACAGGAAAATTTTTTCACGGAGATGTTGGGAAGTTATGAGAAGCTAGTTTTCGCTTTAAAAAGTTTATTCAGGCTTCATTTCTGTACATTTATTCATGTTTTTTTTTTCTTATCTTATAAAATGAGCATGAACGAAGATGATGGGAAGTGATTTATAACAACATAAGCACTTTCCGGGGGAAAATTGGGCCATAGAAATTTTTTTCCTTGCCGCATGCGCGGAGTTGCCTGAGCAAGGGTTTCGTTCTGTGCATGGAACCGAAACTTACTGGAAATTTGTATTGCACGAGGGGAGTAAATTCTTCGTTTTCCCCTGCTCATACTGTAGCTCTCTTTTAACCTAACACTTCTTCCTCTAACTTTTTAAATCTTTTGGCTAACATTTTACATTCTTCTACATCCACCAAGTCACGGTAGAAGGAATCCTTTTGACTTTTGTCTCTCATTCCTAGTTTGTCTGAGTATGCCATTGTTTCAGAGTCTCACTTATTTGATTTTTTTGCCATGTCAGCACTACTGTAGTCAGCCATCTTTTTGTTGCCACTGTCTGACTTGAAACCAGAGAAGTCAAGAGCTGTTGCAGCTCCAAATAAACCTCTCAGAATTTCACCTTCAGAGTCAGAGTCACACGTTAACGACCAACAAGTGTCTGACTGGAAAATGTTTCGTTGAGAGAACCTGTCCTTGATGTACTCCATCTTCCATGAAATCGGTAGGTAAAGAGGGTACCAAAACTGATCTGGGTTGTATTTCCCCACAATGGTCGACAATTGGGTCTGAATATCATCCAACTGGCGTGCGAAGTGAGGTAGGGCGATGGCTACATCAGCCAGGGGTTCAAAATTGTTGCGCAGGGAGACTACATCCCCAGCCAGCTTCCTGAGCCAACCAAGGCCCCGGAACGTACTCCACCATCGTCGTCACCCAACCCTGACCCTATTAGGGTCAGCTCCGTCAGCAGGTAGACTGCAAATATCTTACCTAGAAAAAAAGTTTGAATTAATGGGAGACGTCATGAAGAGGTTTATGTGCAGAGTGCAACTTGGAAGATAATCATTGGGTGAAGAAGGGGGAGAAGTTGATGAAGAAGTTTCAGACTAAGGAACAGGGGAAGAAGGAGAAGGGGAAGAAGAAGTTTCAGTAGGTTGTGCAAGTGACTCTTCAAACACCAGGCCTCACGGTGCACACTTAAGATCGTCTGTATACATTCACTTGGTATCTCTAGTTGATAATTCTTGTATATCAAACTTGTTACCCTGTCTAGATATCAGGGGCCTGTGAATTTGTCATCCAATTTAGATATGCGCGTAAATGAATGAGCAAAGACTATATCTCCAACTCTTACCCTGACAGGCGAGGCAGACTTATGCTGGCGTTGCAACATGTTCTCCTGAGATGAAAACAGATTTGTTTTTACATATTGACTGAAAATTTTTCATTTTTACCTTCTCATAGTCACCTATATTATACATGGGATCAGGCTGTGAGGACGAGGGAACAGGGGAGGTCTTTATCGAACTCATATAAGACAAAGAAGGGAGATTCGCCTATGGATGCTTTGATGGAACTACTTACAGAGGCTGCAACATGGGGTATCCATTCACCCCAGGAAGCACTATGTGATCCTAGATGTCTTGGACACTCCAAAACTTTTCGGTTACGGCACTCTACAAGGCCATTTGAAGCTGGATTGTTAGGGACAACATTGCATTTGTTGATTTTGTACTGTTTACAAATTTTATTCAGGAGACTATTGTTAATTGTACTTGGTATAGTAAATGAGCAAATTACCTGGTCTGTGAAGGCACATGCCACACTCTTTGCGGTCATATCTGAGAGGGTCACCAGGACACAGTAGCATGAGAACTGGTCAGCTGCTACAAATAAATACTCAGCACCAGATTCTGTAAGAGGTAATTTAAGAAGGTCAATTGAGATAGTTTCCCAAGGGCGTGATGGAATTGGGTATTGTAAGAGTGGTGCAAGTGACCCGGTTGATCCTTTGTGGTGGTTACACGAAATACAAGAGTCACAGAGTACGTTAATATCTTGACGCATAGTTTTCCCAATAGTATCCGAGACGTGATTTCAAACATCGATCATTAGTTGGATGAGATGCGCGAGGAGTGTCATGAACGATTTGAAGTACCGTAGGTATTAGGTTAGCAGTGACAACAAGTTGGTGTACTTCCCTATTGGGCAATTCCTTTCCTGTAAGTAATGTTTTCCTGTATAAGATACCATCTCTTAGCATGAACTCATCCATTGGCACTGGCAGAGTAGGTAAGGTCGAATTATCTCCCGATTCTAGGAAATAAATTACTCTGGACCACACAGGGTCTTTGCACTGGCAATTTTGAACAACCCCTGGTGTTAATGTGGTGTTATCAGTTTTGCTAGGCTGCACTGATGTGACAGCCACTGCTACATTGCATGAAAGTGCGTCCGTGACTGTGGGGAATGACTAGCATATGCTATTACACACTTCCTTGATGCCTGATCTAGCTGCATCAAAACCGCACCTAGTCCTGTGCCTGGCGCATCTGTGCACAGAAGAAAGTGTTTTTATAATCAGGGAATGCTAAAACTTGGGCATTTATAAAGGCAAACTTCAGTGCTTCGAAGGCTTGTGACTGATCTTTAGACCACACGAAAGACGCATTTTTCTTTGGTAACTGAGTCAGAGGAGCAGTGATCTGTGCATATCCTTTGATAATTCGTCGGTAGTAACCACTCATTCACAGAAAACTCTTTACATCATCTGTGCCGGTAGGTTCTGGGAAGTTGACGACCGCCTTAATCTTATCTTCGGTGGTATAAATACCTCCAGCATCAACTGCATGCCCTAGGAAAATAATTTTCTTTCTTAGAAAGTCATATTTACTGAGGTTTATCTTCAAACCAGCCATCTGAAGGCATTCAAGTACTTGCTGAAGCATAGCAAAATGTTCGGGGATGGATTTGCAAAAAGGGAGTGGCCATTCATGCCACTGAAGAAAGAATGGGTAGGTCTCATGAATAGTGAAGGGGCATTCCTTAATCCAAAGGAAGCCTCTTAAACTGAAAGTGTCCAGAAGGGGTGCTAAAGGCTGTTACAGGGCGAGATGACTCTTGCATTTCTACCTGTCAGTAGCCACTGAGTACTGTAGGTCTAGGGATGTAAAAACCAAGGTGTTTTCACCTATTGACTTTAACAAATCGGTTAAGACTGGCAGTGGAAAACAGTTGGGTATGATGACAGAGTTTACTTTATGATAGTGAACAACTGGTCAAAATTGGCCGCCCTTCTTTGGAACTAGGAAATGTGGGCTATTCCATGGGCTGACAGAAGGCTCAATAATGTCCTGATCTATCATGTTCTTTACTATCTCGTCCGCCTCTTTTCTCAAGCCGTGAGGCAGGCGATATGCTGGTATGTAGATTGGCTGAGTACCTGGCACTAAGTCTATGTGATGCTTAACCACGTTTGTCCTTCCCATAGGTTCTCCAGGTAAGGCTACAACATCTCGATAAGACTGCAATAGATTGACTAATTGATCTTCATGTTGTGGAAAATTGCTGGAAGATACACTTGAGAGTAGGTCAGGTGAAAGAGTCGTAGCAAATCCCTTAGAGTTGATGGCATACACTCCAGGTGGCTCACTATGATTATCATCATCATCATTATGAGGTATGGAGAATGGTATATCCTGGCACACTTTTACGTCCGATGAGTAAACCAGGAAGTCCCCAATCTTTATACCACTTTTAAGCTTCAGTGGAGCATTAGTGACATTTAACAAGTACAGGTAACACAAGCTATCCTCCAACACAAAACACAATGCTGACTCATAAGTTAAGCCATTCACATAACTTGTCTCAGGTAGTGTTAGTACATCCACTCCTCCTTTCGCACCCACAACACGAACAGAGACTTTGGTAAGCTCACGCGGTAACAAAATTGTCCACTGATTTGTTACTGCACGCTTTCTCTCTGCACATTGTAGAACACCATTCAAACTATGTGAGGGAGGTAAATGAGACGTGTGTGAGTCGGCTATATTGTCCCTGTTAGAGGAGTTGTTATGATCAACTATTGAATACTTAGACGGTGTGTCATTAGATGTTAGTGAATTTGCTTGTTTGCTCTCAGGTAGCAGTGGATTTACCTCTTTACTCTCGGGTAATGGTGGAATTATATCTTTACTCTCAGGTAGTGGTGGGGTCATGTGAGACTGAATAACTGAGTTTATTTGGAACAGTACAAAAGGGGCATTCCATGCTAGATAGTGGGAAGAGTTTAATGTTTATACTACCACAAGCAGGTAATAGGGCAACTGAATGTTGACCCATGGTAGGTAAGACAGTAAGGGTTTCTGCTGGATATCTGAGATCATTTGTTACATGAAATTCTTCAGCAAAAAAGGTTCTAAGGCTTCACCAAGTTGTACCTCTAAAGTGACTCTTCCCTTGACCTTAAACTCTGAGCAATCCACGCTGCATAGGCGAATGTCAGGTGGTTCAATGATCCCGGCCATTTTACTTGTTTCCCTAATACTGTTTAGAGAGGTATCAGAGATCAAATTTACCATAGATCCTGTGTTCATGAAAAACGAGCTTTGTACCCCTTCGCTTCATCCTAGAATAACTAAGCATAAAGAAGATGTAGGCCCTACCTAGCGAATGTGGAGCTGATCTTCTGTTGTTACATTATATTTTTCTGGTACAAGCGTGTCTTTCGTTGTTACATTACATTCGTCTGTTACGGGCCCTTCTCTTCCCCCGACTGGCTGCTCTTAAGGTAACGACACTCCTCAGTAGAGTGAATTGTATTGTACTTGTGATATTTGCATGTAGGATGACGGGATCGCGAAGGTGTGCGCTGCTACCCCTGTGAGCGATATCATTCTTGTTTCCAGTAACAGCTGGACTCTCGATGACCGGTGTTATTGCAGTGCCAGCACAACCAAGGATTGTTTGCCCCATCGTACAATGGACTGATCACGGCCGCCAGCTGGTGATTGGTACCGTGAGTGAGAACGAGTGCTAGGTTTCCCTTTCGTAGTCGGTCGCGAACGTGAGTAATCCAATGAAATGGTGGAAGTGTGTAATATTTTTGCAGTGCTGTCCACGGAGTGAGAGACAGGTAAAAGTACTGGCTTGGCGAGTGATGTTTGATCCTAATCTTTCTTGTATTGCCTTTGCGATGTTAAAAATTTTGTCTACTGGATTAAAACCAATCTGTAGGGCTATCTCCTGCTGTCAGTTGTCTAACCAATTCATAAATCTAAGGTGACCCAGCAAATCTCCAAAATTTTCTAGTGTAAGCATAAGCTGCCCATCAACTTCAGTTACTCATTGAGTGTCACGCAACAAATGGCGCATCTCAGAACTTGTAGCTTTCATTGCAGCAGCTGCCTCAAGTACTTCTGCATTTTTTATTGGTATTTTCATATCCTCCCTCCATTTGTTTGAGGAGATTAGTTAAACCAGTGAGAGATGCGGCATTGTAATGTTTACAACAGAGCTGAATTAACTGCTGGTGGAATGCATCGAATGTCTGACAATCCTTGAAATGCCCCGCATGAATTGTGGCTCTGATAATAGATGATAATAGATAATAGATGATTTAATATTGCAGAGCAGGTATAAGCAAAAATGTGAAGTTCAGAGAAAGTATACATTATATAAAAAAAATCTGAGCTCCAAGGACTTCCCTGAGGCAAGGCAGGTATCCAGGGTGTTGTCATGGCATACCAGGGACGAGTAGCAGGGAAATGCCGGATTGTGAGTAGAAATTATCTTTTTGTAATATTGCGTACTTTCCAGATGTGACTCAAGGTGAGAGAAAGGATAAAAGTAGAAAAAAAAAGAATGGTGATTTCCACCCAGAACTGGTTGAAACGGTAACATAATATTAGTGGAGAAACTTAATAAATTGGAAAGAAAATAAAAAAATCAACGGGAAATAAAAACAATCCGAAAAGAACTACACCTACAGAAGAACAAAGAATGAGGAATTAGTAAAAGAAATAACATAACAGACACAAGAATACATAAGTCGTCAGCGGAGGTGAACTCTCTGAGAAAGAAAATGAGTGAAATGGGGAGTACAGTAGTCAACCATGGCAGAGTTTTGGAGCAGTTCAAAAATGATACAGATATCAATAGGAAAACAGGTAGTCTGTGAAAACAAAAGAGTGATATTGAAGAGAAGATAATTCAGGCCAATGAATAAGGAGAAATTGCCCAAAGGAAGTACAGAGTTCATATGCAGAGGTTGCAAAAATTAAACAAGTTAGAAAAGGTAGAAGCAAAAAGAGAAGTGGAAAAAAAAAGTAATAAGAAACAGTCCAAAGCTGATAATGGAATTGGCAGAGATCAACAAATCTATAGTAATTACTGGTAAAGATGAAGAAGAAATAAGAAACAGAATCTCTTGCAACAAAAAGGAGATTGTAAGTATAATGAACATATTGAAAGAAGTGTCAAAGGAAATATGTGAGAAAGATATTGTTATGAAGGGAGATTTGCCAGTTAGGTAGTCTCGTACCTTCGAGACGTTTCTCGTACCGTAAGTTCCAGTACGAGTCAGAGTTGCCAATTTGTCTGCTGTTTGTGAGCGTTGTTATTTCGTAAGTTGTACATTAATTTGTATGCTCTTTTTCTCAGTAATGTTTTATTTAAGTGATTGCTTGTTAAATTATGTAATTTAAGTTCGTATGGTAAATGATTTAGGGTGTTATATAATGTAGGAAAACTCTAGCATGTTTTGATGTCTTCTAGTTGGTAACTGTTGTTACTAGGGGCTGATGCAAGGGCAGCGCTTACCAGAATTGTGGAGAAGTAGAAGTTTCTAGTACAATGCAAGCTTATATAAGATGGAGTAGAGATTATTACAAGTTTAATCGGGTTTCAGGTCAGTTTGAGTGAAGTGCAGTCGGTTTTGGTGTAGTGCTGTTAGTGAAGTTTATGAAGAGTTGCTGGCAAGCACTGACCGTAATTACTGTCAGTGAAGATTATTTTTTGTACTTGTGAAAACAGTGAAGTGTTTACTGGTTTGTATATCATCAGAACTTGTAATAACAGTGAAGTGTTGGCAAGCATTAAATGTACTAACTGTGAAATGTTGTCAAGCATTAAGTGTAATAGCAGTTAGCAAAGTGTGTATAGGTCCAGTGTTTGTAAGAACAGAGAAGTTGGAAAGTATTAAGTGGAATTATTTGGAAAATAAAGACAGTGAACTTTAAGAAGCCATTTTTTTTTTTTTTTTTGCACGTCAGCTGATCTTGTATACTGCACACCTAAATGCTGCCCATAGGAAGACCAACTTACTGGGCAACGTCCTTCCTGTAATATACTACTGCTGTTGGAGCCTGTGGCAGTGAGGGGACTGGGACGTAACAATATGAAGGAATTTAAAAGGAAAGAGAAATATTTGGGAAACATGTAAAGGCCGTTGAAAGTAACCTTCCAAAGTGTGAACACTACAGAAGTATTGAAAAATGCTAAGAAACTTAAGGGATCAGAGGAACTCAAAGACGTATGGATTACAAGATGCCTAACTCAGAAGGAATGAGGATTACTAAAGGAAAAGAGGGAAGAAGCAAAACTTAAGGATCATAAAAGATCAGATGATTAAAAGTATTTTTTTTTTTTTACAAAGTAGTCGGGTAATAAGTAAGAAAATGGCCCATAAACAGCGGGAAATAAAAAGTAGACCCAACCAAAGTCAAATATGTTGACAACATGACTAAGTTGATGTACACAAATGTCGAAGGAATGGTATCCAAATAACTGAAGATAAAAGACTATACAAAACAAAAGAAACCTCATATTATTTGCCTAACAGAAACAAAACTGAATACAGTTATGGAGAAGAGACAGAAATTTGAAAAAAGGAGGAGGAGTTATGAGATTAACGAAGAAAGAACTCCAAGTCAAAGACATAGAACTAGATCTACCCTCACAAGCAGAATTAATTGCAACAGAGATTAACACACCTGAAGAGAAAATAATTGTGGCAAAGTTATATACGCGCCCAAGACAGTCCCATGGGACAGAGGTGAATATGAAGACCTGACAAAAAGTACTATACAGAGTATGAGAACCCTAATACACAGAATGGAAGAAAAATCTGAAAGAATTATACTAACTGGAGATTTCAACATAAAAATAAATTGGAATACTCTAGATGTACAAAGTTATGAAAGTTGTCGGGATCCAAAGCTCCTGGATCTTACACAGTGGTTTTTCCTAACACAACATGTAAAGGAGAACGCTAAACAAAGAGGACCAGAACAACCATCATTATTAGATTTCATATTTATTGGCCACGAAGGGAGAAAAAGTGAGCAGATGGAGAGAACACTTTAAGGAATTGTTGAACATAGAGGATGGAAGTAATGCGAGTATAAGTGGCTGGGGAATGGCTGGGAGAAGGAGGGAAGTGAGAAGACAGGAAGAAATCAGTGGGACAGAAGTTGTGGAAGCAATGAAGAAAGTTAAATCGGGGAAAGCCCCAGGAATTGATGGAGTGTGTGGTGAAATGCTGAAGCATGGGGGAGAGATAGTAGTATAATAGATGTGGAAGATGTGCAGATTGGCCTGGGAGGAAGGTAGAGTCCCGGAGGATTGGAAGTCAGGTATAATTATTCCCTTGTACAAAGGAAAAGGGGAAAAAGAAGTGTGTGGTAATCATAGGGGCATTTGTCTTCTTAGTATAACAGGAAAAGTGTATGGTAGGATACTTATTGACAGAGTTAGAGAAAGAACAGAGAAATTAGTTGGAGAAGAACAGGGAGGCTTTAGGAAGGGAAGAGGTTGTGTAGATCAGATATTCATTCTTAGATCTTTAGTGGAAAAGTTTCTAGAGAAGGGAAAGAAGTTGTATGCGGCTTTCATGGATTTGGAGAAAGCATATGACAGGGTGGATACACAAGGATTGTGGAAAGTGTTAAGAATATATGGAGTAGATGGGAAGGTGTTGAATGCTGTGAAGAGTATGTACGATGGTGCGAAGGCTGCAGTGCGTGTGAATGGTGAACTAAGTGAATTTTTCTCTTTGAAAGTTGGGTTGAAATAGGGATGTGTCATGTCTCCATGGTTGTTCAATCTGCACATGGATGGGGTAATAAAAGAGGTACAAGGTAGGGTAGTGGATGTTGGAGTGGCCCTGGTGAGAGAGGATAGTGTTTGGAAACTCCCTGTACTGTTGTTTGCAGATGATACTGTGTTGTTGAGTGAATACGAAGGGGAGCTGCAAGGCTTGGTGGATGAGTTTGGGAGACTGTGTAAGAAACGGAATCTAAAGGTGAATGTAGGGAAGAGTAAAGTGATGGTCTTTGAGACAGGTGAAGTCAGTGAATGTACAGCGAGGTTGGATGGTGAGGAATTGGAAAATGTGAGTACGTTTAAGTACTTAGGTAGTGTAATGAGTAAGGATGGAGGTTTGGAGGGTGAAGTGCTTGAAAGGGTACAGCAGGGAAGAAAGGTTGCTGGTTCTCTGAAAGCAGTGATAAGAAACAGGGAAGTGAGCATGGAAGTGAAAAAGTTACTACATGAGAGTATTGTGATACCAACTCTAACGTATGGAAGTGAAGCTTGGACGTTGTTGGAAGGACACAAGTCAAGAGTGAGAGCAGTGGAAATGAGTTATTTAAGAGGAGCCTGTGGAGTCACATGGAGAGACAGGCTGACGAATGAGGATATAAAGGAGCGTTGTGGTGTGGATGTGGATGTGATAGGAAGCGTTATGAGGAACACACTGAGGTGGTTTGGCCATGTGGAGGGAATGGAGGGTGAAAGACTGACGAAGAGAGTGTATGTGAGTGAGGTGGAGGGGGGAAGAGGGAGGGGGAGGCCGAGGATGAGATGGAGGGATGGGGTGGAGAGGTATATGAGAGAGGGGGGTGTGAGTTGGGAGCAGGGCAGTGAAATGGAGGGGAACAGGGCGACTTGGAGGCGATTTGTTTGTGACCACCCCAAACGGGATTGAGGCGTCTGGCAATAGATAGATAGATAGAAAATAACTCTGACAGCATAAAGTATCACCCTCCTTTTGGCGAAGGTGACCAAGCAGTATTGATTTGTAATTTCAGGATAGTATATGATATAGTTAGCAATAATGAAAATTACAAAAACAGGCTAAACTGCAAAGAGCAACTATCATGCAATGAAGAAGTACTTCATAGAAATAGATTGGGAAAAGGAGCCCAGAGGACCAGTACAAATATTATATTTACACAATTCCGAGAGTTTTACGAAACAGGAGTCCAAAAATTTATCCCACAGCACAAAGAAACAGAAATAAGGACAAAGAAATTTGTTAATACCAAGTGTAAAAAGACAAAAGAGAAAAGAGATTATCTCTGGATTAGAAACAGACGACTCAACTGTGAGAGATCATATAGTTGCTACAACCTGGCAAAAAATGATTATACAAGGCTAAGGAGAGAAGTTCAAAGGCAGTTTGAGGAAAACATTATAAATATAAGTACTGATCAACCGAAACATTTTCACAGCTGAATACGAAGCAAAACCAAAGTCAAAGATAAAATACAGTTCATTATGGATGACGGGAGAATCTATGCCAGTGAAGATATTTGTGAAGTACTAATCAAAAAAATTCCAATTAGTTTTTACAGCAGAAAGTAGATTTGAGGGAGACGAAACTGAACAAGCACGCACACACATATTAATATATATACGAATATCGGTGGTAAGTGGGGTTGCCCATCATCCACCCACTTACTGTAGCTGTTCTCTGTTATAGGCTAGCTCCACATTGAGTGACAAGCCAAATGATTTCCTGTAAACAAGGAAATAATTTACAGCGCTGGGTAGTAAACTTATAACCAACCAACACATGTTCCTTACCTGACAGCAAGTGGATTGAAGGAGGGTTAGTGCCCCTCCCTGGAAAACACTAACTAGAAATACAAACAAGAGGTCTCAGACCAGGACTGACCAACAGGGGTCGACTAAGGATCGAACAAAGAACATTGTACGGATTGTGATATGGAATGTAAGAGATGCAAATGATGAGCTAAAAGAGAGAGATATTGTGCAGGTGCTTGAGGATGCAAAAGTGGACATATGTGGAATAACTGAGACTTAATGGAGAGATGAGAGCATGATAGTGGAGCCATGGATGGGGTATATGTGCAGGAGTAGGTGGGAATGAGAGGGCAAAAGAAGGAGTATGTATTGTTGTGTGCAAGAGATGGAAAGAGAATATAACAGAGTATGGATCAGTTATCTCAAGGATTGTGTGGGTAAGACTGAAAGTAGGACTACAAATGTGGGTGATTGTGTGTGTGTATGCGCCAATATAAAATCATGCAAGTAGAGTGAAGGAAGAGTTCTGGCCAAATGTGGATGCATGCATGGAAATATTTTAAAGGAATTAGGTAGTGTTTTTGGGAGGAGATATGAATGGAAAAATTGAGAATGTGAAGGTGGAGGGAGTAATTAGTGAAACAAAATGATCCACAGGTATACGTGGCGAATGATGAGAAGGGTGGGTGGTGAACCGAATGAACGGAAGGCAATTATTGACTATGTGTGCGTTGATGAAAGAATGAGAATGTGTGTAATGGATGCAATCGCATACAGAGGTTGTGGGAGTGGACCTTCAAACCAACATAAGGTAGTGGCCAAAGTCAGGGTTCAAATGCAATGGAAGAATAAGAGGAGGAAAGAACAGGAAGAAGTAGTCCATACAAGGAGGGTAGAAAGATTGTAAGAGGGTGGAAAAGAGTCAGAATATAGGAGAGGAGTGGAGGAGCAATTGGGTCTATATAATTTTGAGCAGATGCAGGCGGTGATAGGCGTGTGCAAGATATTCACAGAAGAAAATTCAGTATGTAAGGTGGTGTGTTTGGTGAAGAGAAGATGAAAGTTGGTGCAAGGAACAGCATGTGATAGTGAGTGGATGGGACGCAAGGACGTGAAGGAAGCTCAAAGATGGAAGGGAGAGTTATATGTAGAGAAGACGAACGAGGTGAAAAGATTAGTAAGAGAGAGTAAGAAGAGGGTGGATGAGGAATTTGGGTGGAATTTGAATATAAAGTGGAGGGAATGTAAGAAAATAATCTGGAAAGAGGTAAAAAATGTATGAGAGGGTGATTAAGAAGTTAGTCGGGGATAAAATTGGTGGACTGCTAGTGGAGAAGATAGAACTAGTGAGGAGATGGAGAGAACACTTTCAAGAACTGTTAAACATTGAGAATGAAAGTAATGCAAAGATAAGTGGTTGGGGAATGGTTGGGAGAAGAAGGGACGTGAGGAGAGAGGAAGCAATCAGTAGGATGGAAGTAGTGGAAGAAATGAAGAATGTCAAAATGGAGAAAGCCCCAGGAATAGATGGAGTGTGTGGTGAAATGCTGAAGTAGGGGGGAGATAGTAGTAGAACTGATATGGAAGATGTGCAGATTGGCCTCGGAGGAAGGTAGAGTCTTGGAGGATTGGAAGTCAGGTATAATTATTCCCCTGTACAAAAGAAAGGGGAAAAAAGATGTGTGTGGTAATCATACGGGCATTTGTCTTTTTAGTGTAATTGGAAAAGTGTATGGTACGGTAGGATACTTACTGATAGTTAAGGAAATAACAGAGGAACTGGTTGGTGGAAAACACAGGTTTTAGGAAGAGGTTGTGTAGATCAGATATTCAGGTTGTGTAGATCTGATATTCATTCTCAGGTATTTAGTGGAAAATTTTCTTGAGAAGGGAAAGAAGTTGTATGCAGCCTTCATGGATATGGAGAAAGCATATGACAGAGTGGATAGACAAGGAATGTGGAAAATATTAAGATTATGTGGAGTAAATGGAAAGTTGTTGAATGATGTGAAAAGTATGTGTGAGGGGGCTATGGCTGCAGTATGTGCAGAATAGTGAACTGAGTGAATTTTTCTATTTGAATATTGGATTGAAACAGAGTTATATCATTTCTCTGTTGTTCAGTCTGTATATGAATGGGTTTAAAAAAAAGATACAACGTAGGACAGTGGATGTTGGAGCAGCTTTAATGAGAGAGGGCAACGTTTGGAAATTCCCTGTATTGTTGCTTGCAGATGACAATGTATTCTATAGTGCAGACGAAGGGGAACAGCAAGGCTTTGTGAATGAGTTTGGAAGAGTGTAAGAAACGGAATCTAAAGGTAAATGTAGAGAAGAGTAATGTTATGGTGTTCGAGAGAAATGAAATCACTGGATGTCCACTGATGTTGGATGATGAGGAAATGAAAAATGTAAGTGGATTTAAGTACTGGACTTGGGTAGTGTGACGAGTAAGGATGGAAGTTTGGAGGGTGAAGTGGTTGAAAAGGCACAACAAGAAAGAAAGGTTGTTGGTTACCACCCGTGCTGCTAAGCGAGCAGATTGGTAATGTTTTCAGTTGTGAGGTTGGCTGTCTGGCTGGCTTTGTTTGCGTTTGGGTAAGATATCTCATGTACGGCCAGAGCTATCAGCAGGAAGCTTTCAGAGTATCAAAATATGGCCAAAATCTTGGACGAGTTCGAAAATGGGCTCTCGGGGTCAACGTTATGTTCACAAAAATGGCTTCCAAAGGTCAATTAGTTGACCTTGACCCTGGGTGTCCATTTTCGAACTCATCCAAAATTTTGACCATATATTGATACCCTGAAGGTTTCATGTCGACAGCTCAGGCCGTTCATGATATATCTTGTTTACCCAAACGCAAACAAAGCCAGCCAACCAACTTCACAACTGAAATGAAAACAGTACCTCTCTGTTCGCTTACCACCTGCATTGCAAGGCGAGCTGAGTGGTAATGTTTCCCATTGTGGGATTGGCTGGCTGGCTTTGTGTGTGTGTGTGTTTTACATCAGCAATTTGGTCAAATCAGAAATGAAGATACAAAATTATGTGCCAAGGAAAAACTTCCCGGCTACACAGATGGTGAGACCCCATCGTGAAGTGGCTCCTGGTTTTTTGAAAGCAGTGATAAAAAACAGGGAAGTGAGCATGGAAGAGAAAAAAAAGTCTCCGCATGACAGTATTGTGATACCAATTCTAACATATGGAAGTGAAGCTTGGACCTTGTTGGAAGGACACAAGTTAAGAGTGAGAGCAGTGGAAATGAGTTATTTGAGAGGAACATTTGGAGTTACATGAAGAAACAGACTGACAAACGAGGATGTGAAGGAGTGTTCTGGTGTGGATGTGGATGTGATAAAAAGCATTAGGAGAAAGGTGGTTTGGCCATGTGGAGACGATGGAGAGCGAGAGACTAAAGAGGAGAATGTATGTGAGTTAGGTGGAGAGGGGGATGAGGGGGAGGGCAAGGATGAGATAGAGGGATTGAGTGGAAAGGTATATGAGAGGGGGGGGGGGTGAACTGGGAGCAGGGCAGTGAAATGGTGGGAGACTGGAAGACATGGATACGATTTGTTTGTGGTCACACCTTACGAGATTAAGGCGTCTGGCAATAAACGGATAGATAGACGAATATCACAACAAGAGGTCCTGGAAGAGATGAGTACATTAGACAATGGGAAAGCAAATGGTCCTGATGAGATTTCAAGTTGCAGGTTATATGAATATGCAGAAGGGTTTCAGAAGACCAATACATTTAATATTCAGGGAGTCCTTCAGACAAGATAAACTCTTCAAGTGTGGAAATATCCAAAGTCCACTTAACTACTGACCATTATCACTGACCAACGTCGTAAGAAAGGTTTTTGAAACTCTGACACTGAAAATTTAGGTAAAACATGTAAATAAACAGAATATGATAACAGAAAAGCAGTTCGGTTTTATAAAGGAAAAAACGTGTGTTACTTATCTATCAAACTTTTATTATAGCGTTGCTGAAACACTGCAGAAAAGAGAAAGATGGGTAGACAGCATCTATTTGGATTTCAAGAAGGCATTTGACAGAGTACAACACCAAAACTGTACAATCGAAGAGGATTCCAAGGTAATCTGTACTGCTGGATGGAAGATTTTCTCAGGAAATGGGATATAAGAACAGTACTAAGGGGATATTACTCATCATGGAGAGAAATGACTAGTGGAGTCCCACATGGCTCAATGTTGGCACCAGTTATGTTTTTGCCTCGCCGGACAGAGTCCGCCGAACCATTGCTTTTGGTCGAGTTTGTTTGTTTGTTTGTTTGTTCGCAGCATTACGGAAAAAACTGCTGAATGATATTACATGAAACTCTCAGGATATGTGGGCACTGATCCCAAAAGAAAGTGATTAATTTTTAAAGGTAATTGAGAAAGTGATTAATTTTAAAGGTAAACCGTCAAAATGGAGGTCACGGATTTTCAGAGGGCTATAACTTGAAACCGGTTGAAGATTGAGATATTTACTATTATGGACATACAGGAACTCGTAATATGGGCTTTCATTTGGCACCAAAACCTTTGACCTTGAGTGACCCTGAAAGGTCAAGCTCCAGGTCACGGATATTCATGGGGCTATAACTCGAAACTGGTTGAAGATAGAGAGATACAACCATTATCAACATATAGAAAGTCCCATATGGGTTTTCAGTTGGTAGCATGGCCTTTGACAGTAGGTGACCTTGAAAGACTAAACTGAAAGTCACGGATATTCAGGAGGCTAAAGCTCAAAACTCACTGAAGATTGAAATATTTAATATTATCAGGGTACAGGAAGTCTCATATAGGCTTTCATTTGGCACCATGACCTTTGACTTTGAATACATTTGAAAGGTCAAATGCAAGATCACGGATTTTCAGAGGACATAACTTCAAAACATTTGCTCCATTACCTTGGACTATATTTGTATAATGATACTAAATTCAGTATTTAACCACAGTAAAATAACTGGATTAGAGCAGATGGGGGACGTGGAAGGAAGGTGTGTGCAATATATTCACAGAAGAAATCTGTGCAGCATGTGAGGTGGTGTGTGGCGAGAAGACAAGACGAAAGGGGGTGTAGCGAACAGCATGATGGAATGAAGAAGTGAGAGAGGCTGTGGCACAAAAGAAGAAACCATATAGCGAGTGGATGAAAAACAGGGGCGTGGAAGAAGTTGAGAGATGGAAGAGAGAGTTGTATGTAGTGAGGAAGAGACAGGTGAAAAAATCAGTAAGTGAGAGCAAGAAGAGAGTGGGTAAGGAATTTGGAAGGAACTTGAGTGTAAGGTGGGGGGAATGTAAGAAAATGTTTTGGAAAGAGATAAAGAGATTTAGACAGGGTACTAAAAACGTTGTCTCGGGAGTGAAAGACAAAAATGATAGATTACTAATGGAGAAAGGAGAAAATGTGAGCAGATGGACAGAACACTAGAAGGAAATGTTGAACATAGAGAATGAAAGTAATGAAAGTATAAGTGGCTGAAGAATGGCTGGGAGAAGGAGGGATGTGAGAAGAGAGAAAGAAATCAGTAGGATGGAAGATCTGGAAGCAATGAAGAAAACCAAAATGGGGAAAGCCCCAGAAATTGATGGAGTGTGTGGCAAAATGCTGAAGCATGGGGGAGAGATAGTAGTAGAATGGATGTGGAAGATGTGCAGATTGGCCTGGGAGAAAGGTAGAGTCCCGGAGGATTAGAAGTCAGAAATAATTATTCCCCTGTGCAAAGGAAAAGGGGAAAAAGAAGTGTGTGGTAATCACAGGGGCATTTGTGTTCTTAGTGTAATAGGAAAGGTATATGGTAGGATACTTACTGACAGAGTTAAGTAAATAACAGAGGAATTAGTAGGAGAAGAACAGGGGGGTTTTAGGAAGGGAAGAGGTTGTGTAGATCAGATACTCATTCTTAGATCTTTAGAGAAAAAGTTTCTAGAGAAAGGAATGAAATTGTATGAGGCCTTCATGGATTTGGAGAAAGCATATGACAGGGCGGATAGACAAGGATTGTGGAAAGTATTAAGAATATATGGAACAGATGAGAAGTTGTTAAAGGCAGTGAAGAGTATGTATGAGGGTGCTAAGGCTGCAGTGTGTGTGGATAGTCAACTGAGTTAATTTTTCTATTTGAAGGTTGGATTGAAACAAGGATGTGTCATGTCTCCATGGTTTTTCAGTCTGTATAGGGATGGGGCTATAAAAGAGTTACAAGGTAGGGTAGTGGATGTTTGAGCAGCCCTAGGGAGAAAGGGCAGTGTTTGGAAACTTCCTGTACTGTTGTTTGCAGATAATACTGTGTTGTTATGTGAAGACGAAGAAGAGCTGCAAGACTTGGTGGATGAGTTTGAGAGAAGGTGTAAGAAACGGAATCTAAAGGTGAATGTAGGGAAGAGTAAAGTTATGGTCTTCGAGAGAAGTGAAGTCAGTGAATGTATAGTAAGGTTGGATGAGGAGGAAATGGAAAATGTGAGTGCGGTCAAGTACTTGGGTAGTGTGATGAGTAAGGATGGAAGTTTAGAGGATGAGGTGCTTGAAAGAGTTCAACAGTGAAGAAAGGTTGCTGGTTCCTTGAAAACAGTAATAAGAAACAGGGAAGTGAGCATGGAAGTAAGAAAGTTACTGCATGACAGTATTGTGATACCAACTCTAACTTATGGAAGTGACGCTTGGACCTTGTTGGAGGGACACAAATCAAGAGTGAGAGCAGTGGAAATGAGTTATTTGAGAGGAGCATGTGGAGTCACATGGAGAGACAGACTGACAAATGCAGAAGTTAAGAAGCGTTGTGGTTTGGATGTGGATGTAATAGGAAATATTATGAGAAACACATTGAGGTGGTTTGGCCATGTGGAGAGGACGGAGAGTGAGAGACTGGCGAGGAGAGTGTATGTGAGTGAGGTGGAGGGGGGAGAGGGAGGGGGAGGCTGTACCAGGCACCTCTGCGATCCAGACTTTTACATGGTCAAAAGAGGCAGAAATCAAGTCACTAGTGATGACCACGATGTGCTGGAACGGTCAGGAACTCAGATTGACGGAGTCTCTCTCCCAATAGCGTCCTCTTCAGTTGCGTTAATTACTTTTCAAGTGGTCAAGTTAAGAGTGGTAGCATGCCAAAATGATGGGGTCAGTCTCCAACTCTGCCAACCAAAGCCCGACCTTCGCAATTTCCCCAAATGCTCCTGGGTTACACATTAACAAGCTACTAGGTCAACTCTACCACCAGTTCTCAAGGGTTATACGAACAGTAAAGATCGAGTGGGAGGAAATATGTATTAACAAACCAAAAAAAAGGTATAAATCTTCCCATCTACAAGTCTTGCAGAATAATCCTGAATCAGTTGGCACGTTCCTCAACATCATATGGTCTTAATATCAAAATCCAAAAACTTAGCTCCTTTGTCCCAAGTTCAGTCCAATGTGGCTCTCCATAACAGTCCTTCTGAGTTTATAGTTCACTTGTCCAGTCTTCTAATATTCTTGTCATCCACACTGGGACCTTGACCTCCACACTGGGACTCTGACTCACCCACTGGCACTGACCTCCACACTTCGACCTGCTCACCATCCAGCTCAAGGAATACAAGGAAGGTGAACGGGAACATAGGACTCGTTTCTCCAAAGCCTAATGACATCACCTCGTGTGATTGTTGCACACTTCAGAATTCCTTGGGGGGGGGGGAGTTGACTACAGCACCGACCATCTGCCTCATTTCACCATCAGTGGGTGAGTGAGTCACACGCCAACATTGCGTGATGGAAAGGGGGAGGGGGGGGATGACGGCTAACGCAACTTAAAATTTACATTACTATAGACTCGTGATAGACTCAATGTGATGCCTGTCCCCTTACAATCGATTACCCCCAAAAATGACATGGCCTATTTAATGGCCCCTTGGTTACGATGGTAATGGGTACATAGCATGTCCCGTTCTCACTAACTCTCATGGAACAATTTGGTGCTAATGAAGCTTTACTCCTGGCCTTCTGAAATTTACTAACATGTAAGACATCTCCGGGTTTTATCTCTTTTAACGCGATGAGTACTGACATAACTGTCTGTGCAGTTATCACGGTCCTACACTTCACTTGTACTAGCTCTCCTTCTGCCTTCCTTGTATGGTTTGACCGGAACTTTATTCTATTCACTGTCTGGCAAATGTTATTTCGGGCCTCGTACTGCTGACCACCCCAATTCATCACCTGACCTTCTCCCTCCCAAGTGAAAATCGTCCTACCAATTAAGTCCCCACCCATGAGCATTTCTGTTTACAAATAATAGTCTGGAACCACTACAAATCACTGCACTATGCTAGTCTCGGGGGCGATATGCATTACCGACGAAACCTGGCCAACAGCAGTTAACTTATGGTTGGATACTGAATACAATGATCGTCGACACTTGCTAATCTTTAATCCCAATCTATTTGCTGTACTCTCTTTCATCAATGTTGCTACATTACCGGTATCTACAAAAGCTGATACTGTCCCCAAATCAAGCATATCACTGGAGTGTCTACTTCAACTCGAACTTTTCAGACATCCTCCACCTCAGCATTTGAAAGGTTCTGACATCTCTCATTCTGTTCTACATCATGTACGCTACACACAACATGACTGGCAGCCTGCATTACCTCAGGGGCCTCTAGTCATTCCCTAGGTGGTTGGGAGTTTGGATTAAACTGAGAATCCTGCTGTGGGATGGGATTAGCTGTTGCAGGAGGTATACTTGGCACGCTTCTCTCTGGTTTTCTACTCAAGTTGTATATACAAGGGCGTCACTCATGTCCCTTTCAAGATTTAGCTTTCAAGCAATCAAAACGACTTCCGGGTTTCGGTTTCCTTGGGCAGCTCGCTCTGTCATGTTTACTGCCATCTGAGCACCACCCACAAGGCCGCATCGTAGGTCTAGGTTTAAAGGATACCTGACGTACGGGTACTCAAATCACTGGACGAGCATTGTCACTAACAACTGGAGATGTGATTCTAGAAGGGGTTGGAACATAATTAACACCAAACTCATGTTCATCCACAACTTTTGCCACTCAGCACCACTGCCTATGATCCTTTTCTCTCTCTAATTCTGAAATAAAGGTCTCCATTCCCAGATCTTTAAACAACTCTAATCGCTCCCTAACTTCCTGGGGTACATTTTGTAGCACTGCATTCTTCCACATCTGCTCCACACTGGGAGGGCTAATATGGGGATATTCTCTACACATTGCCCTAAAGTTACTCTTGAATTGTCTAACAAACCTCTTAGATGGATCCTCAAAGTTAAACCCAAGGCAAGTGTTGGGGACGTACAATGTTGTTGACGAGTCGAGTATTACTTATCTTAGCCCCAAGGAACAGGACAGAAGTCAACTGGAATAATCAGTGCAGCAATTAGGCGAGGCAGAAGGTGACCTTGTGGCACCAGTAGCTCGGATCAATAATGCTTTGTTACCCCACATGGATCAGGCACAGGATGGGAGTGACCGACGTGCTGCGCTTAATTCAATTCTCAGAGGGCTGAAGTGGACACATTTGTCTCAGTCACAGAGGGACAAATTGAGAGAGTTGATATTGGATAATCATGCATTGTTCATTCTCTGTCTGAAGGGAATTGGCACCCTTAAAGTACCTGAAGCCCACATTGATACCATCGACTCTGAACCTGTACAAATGCCCTTGTATCGACATCCTGAGCAAGCAAGGAAGTTAATTTCCGAGATGATCGACGAGGTGATTGATAAGGATGTGATTGAGGAATCGACCACTGCATATTTAGCCCCCATAATCTTAGTCAACAAGCAGGACGGCAGTAAAAGGATGTGTATTGATTATTGGGCTCATAAATAAAAAGGTCAAGGTAGATAACCAACCCTTACCCCGATTAGACAAATCAGTAGAGGAAAGTCCTGGAAAAAAGTTTTACTGCACTCTTGATATGAAAGACGCCTACCTCCAAGTTCAGTTGGATGAGAGCTCTCGAGACTTGACAACTTTTTCTGATGGGGTTTATTTGTTCAGATACAAGTGCTTACCTTTTGGATTGTCTTTGAGTCCAGCTATTTTCATGAGGAAAATGCACCAAGTGTTAGCCCCTTTAGTTAGAGAAGGTTGGTGCCGTAACTACCTAAAGGATGTTGTGATTTGGGCAGAAATTAAGTTCTTGGGACATGTAGTGTCAGAGAAAGGAGTATGCCCAGACAGTAAGAATCTTGTAGCCACTGAACAGATGTCACAACCAAAGAAGGCCTAGGAAGTGAGGCGCTTTGTTGGCATGTGTAACTTTTATCGCAAACACATTCCTGATGTTGCTACCATTGTCAGTCCTCTCACTAATTTGCTTAGGAAGGACACAATATTTGAATGGTCAGAGGAGTGTGAGAATGCATTCTTAGTCCTTAAACAAAAGTTAGTGTCAGCTCCAGTACTAGTAAAGGCAGATTTAACTAAACCGTTTGAGTTACACACAGACGCTAGCGACTTGCGCATTGGCAGAGCTCTTATGCAGCTGGAGGGCGAGAACTATCTGAGACCTATTGGATACTTTTCAAAGAAGTTAACCCCGACAGAAAAATGATAGTAATAGACAGGGAAGTTATGGCAGTAATGAGTGCGTGTATATTTTTCAGCCACTATTTATGGTGCAAACCCTTTTTCGTCGTTACTGACCATAGACCATTAACCACCATTTTAAAGAAAAAGACTTAATTCTCACGTATGTCACGTTATTTGTTGGAGATGAGAGACCACAATTTTGTCAAAAAGTATAAAAAGGGTGTGAATCATTATGTCCCGGATTGTCACGGGGGTTTTTAAAATAAATGCAAAATTAAATCATAATTCTCAATGATACTGAAGAGCAGGGACAATGAATTGTCTTGTTAAATCAAGCAATGATTACTTTATGCCGGTCCACTTCGCCGACTCTCTCAGAACGAGAATTTATAAATTTTCTCAACAGTACACAGCAGAGACTAATTACTCACAATTGCTGTTTATTGGTACTGTTAGCCTCTGGAGAAAGTTACTTCACCCCTGACAATAAATAACTAATACTATTAATAATATCAGATTCTTGCAGATGCGTAACTCTTAGAAGGCAGAACGGATTATAAGCTTAATACAACAAGACTGGCCTAAGTACCAGTTATGAATAGCAAAACGTTTATGCAAGCTAGGAGCTATAAGGGAAATAAGCTTAATTGTGGAGAAATGAAACACGAGTTTACATTACAATAAGCTCAAGAAAAAGAACTGTTAAATTTATTGATTACAAAGAAATAAATTTAATGTTACATTTCAAATGAATTCAAAATAAAGAGATCGCACTCACTCACTCACTCAAAAGCTAAATTTTTAAACCTAGGAAAAGCACCTTAACTAAACTCTTAAGTCTAGGAAAACGAAAAGAAAATACTGGTTAATGTAGCGTATCACCAAAGAAGGGTGGGAGCCTGGAGAACTGTAGTCTAGCGGAGTCTGGGTGCTAGATGACCTCTCACTACTGGAACACAGAACCTCACTCCGTCGCAACAGACAAAAGACTGAATTCAAATACGATGCGTGTGGTAGGAATATGCACAGGCCACCGGAAGAAGGCGTGGCCAACGGTCGAGGCAAGCAGGGGCGAACAATAAAGAAACAATAATATCGTTCAGTAGAGCACTTAATGACGTGCATTAGATCGGTCACTTTTGAAACAGTGACGAATGTTTTGAAAAGTATACCACCGAAATGGAGAGAGAAACGGTTAACTGAACGATACACAGTGAGTTTTCCACTAATAGTGGGGTGGTTTCTCACAAAAGGAAAATGTCGCGAATTTGATTCGTGACCTTACGCCCCTGCAAAATGAAAATTTTTCCTTATGGGAAAAAATTTGTGGATATATATATATATGTACACATCCTAACTCAGTCACACAAGATTCACCTTGTGGTGTGTGTGCTATCCTGCTACAGGAGAAAATCATTATCGCCAATGAGAGTAAAAACCTCATATTTACGTTAATAGAGGCAAGCTTGAGGGAAAAAACTCCGTGACGACGGTGAAAATCCTGTACTCAGGTCAAACTGAGCGAAAGTTCGCTACATTTACACTGATAACTAATTGTTGTGTAGCGTGGTGTATATAATACACGGTGTAGGTGTGACACTTGTGTAACTGTACCTACGTGTAAAATGACACAGAAAATATTAATAATATGGCGACGACGAAGGCAGAGGAGAAGAGGCGGCAGCGTGCGGCAGACGGTCAGCTGGCCTGCACAGCAAAACTGCTACACCCATCGCTGTACTTGCAAAATCAAATAAGGTGGAGCATCAAAAGTGTCAATGAGACAAAAATTCTTATTACATTACAATTACTCTCTCTACCTAGCAATCAGTACATGCTACGAAAGGTATGCTCTAGCTGAAAAATACGAGTGACAGCCTAAGCTTCATACATTCGAGGTCGCCATTAATTTATTAGGTAGATTATTAACCAGGAAATGTAGTCCCTGGACGCCGTTGGTCTCGAGAACTCGTTTAGTTTACTGGTTAAACTTAACTCTACACTTATGATTAGTGTTGGCAAGTTGAGAATCCTTATGGAAACTCGGGCTCGTGTGTCCGCAGACACAGCCTCGAACTGCACATTGGTCCTCAACCTCTGCCTTAACCTTGTGCCTATATTAATATCAGGAAGCTGAGAATCCCTGTGCAAACTCGGGGTTGTGTGTCCGCAGACACAGCCTAGAGTCGCCTCTGTGGGGTTCTCTCTTGAACGTCCCCCTTAACCTACAGTACTTATATTAATATCGGGGAGCTGAGAATCCTTGTGTGAACTCGGGCTCGTGTGTCCGCAGACACAGCCTCGAGTCGCCTCTGCAGGGTTCTCTCTCGAACTTCCCCCTTAACCTACAGTACTTATATTAATATCGGGGAGCTGAGAATCCTTGTGCAAACTCGGGCTTGTGTGTCCGCAGACACAGCCTCGAGTTGCCTCTGCGGGTTCTCTAACTTTCCCTTTAACCTACGGTACATATGTATGTACAGGCCCTGGACATGTGTCCTGAGGGGCCAATGGGCGAGACGTCAGGGTTGCACCCACTTCACCACTACCCTGTCTCTCAACTGTCTCAGAGATTACGGGTGTGGTTACAAATGGCACAGGAAGGACATGTCCCTGATTAGTGGTGTTACTTTGACACACATTGCAGGAAGGCACAAAACTATCTATGTCTCGTCCCATCCCTGGTCAGAGAAAGTCAGCTCGGATACGGCCCTAGGTCTTTCTTTTGCCCATGTGACCTCCTGAGGCTGAACAATAACCCCATTCTAACACTGCTAGGTGGTACTTGGCGGGAACGACAAACTCCAGTCGATCCTCGCCCTCGGGTGTTCGTGACTCACAGTAGAGCCGTCCTTGTTTACGAATGAACTTGGCTCAACCTCCCTGTGAATACTTTATCACTCAACCCTTTTGTTTCTTCCACACGACAGCAAGTGTTGGGTCAGAGTGTTGTTCATGAACAACAATTTGGCTACACATCAGATCTTGCGGCGATTCAATGGTTACTGGGGTGACACAGTCTGGAGCCTCAGCCATGGCTCATGTTACTGTAGCTGAAGTCTGAGTAGTGTCATGTTCGGTGCAACTATCCTTGACACCGGGAATGTTGCCTATAATAAGGTCAAATAAAGGTTCTGGCATGACAACTGCAAGTGTCGTACCAGTATAAAATGGAGATGCCACCTGGATACGTGCCTCAGGGAACAATCTCACTGATCCATCAATAAGTCTAACTTGGATCTCTTGACCTGTATACTCATAGGCCGAACTAAACTCTGCTTAACAGAGCAACCTGAGGAACCATTATCCCAGGACCTTCACAGGGATGCCTCCCACAAACCCTGGCTGAACGAGGAAGGCACTGTCACCTGTGGGAGGGCCTGTGGAGGAAACAGCCAGCCACTCATGAGGCTGCTGAATAAATGTTGTGGCAAACATTGTGCACTGTGAACTAGATACTTGAGGGGTCGTACTCACTGCCTGTGGAGATGGAACATTGGGCATCTGTGGAGGGGTATTCACTGTCGCTGTGGGACTAGTGAACTGTGGGTGAGTACCCGTCCTGGTAGGGACGTGACCACCATGCTGCTGGTGAGGAATGAAGGCTGCGTTCGCCTCCTGCCTCCTATTCACTTGAGCTGGTGGTGAAAAGGACAGTCCCGACGGTCGGTTGCGTGGCTGATACTGCTGCTGGTTAGGGTACTTGTTGTACCGCTTCCACTCAGGTTTCTGAGTGTTTTGCCCCTGGTCCTTCCACTGCGGTTTTGGACCTTGACCATTATTCTGAAAATGGCCTTTTTGCTGGGGTTCAATCTGAGACGGTTTCCCAGATTTATCAGCTTTTCTGTTCCAGGTATGCTGCTTACAAGTTTGGTACCCGTATGCAGTGAAATATGCGTCAGCCTTTTCCACCATTTGGTTGGCATCTTTCACCTGGCAGATCTTAAGCTGTGCTATGAGCTCAGCAGGCCACGACCTCTCTAGCTGTGTACGCACCATAAGGTCAATTATCCCCTCACACGTGGAAGGAGTTTCATCTTTCTCCATCCACCCACGTAAGTAAGCAGTGAGACGGTTGAGGAACTGAACAGCTGTCTCCTTGTCTTGGAGACGAGCTCGCATGAACTGAACTCTGGCGTCGACTAATGTGAGACCATACGCCTTAATGAGTGCAGCTTTCATCATCTCATATGTGAGATTGTCTCCACGAATTCTGAGGAGAATATCGAGGGCAGGGCCTTCAAATAAATTAAGAAATTGGAGCCGCTTAGCTGCCTCATCCAGTTGATACATGTCTGCCATGTCCTCAAAACGAGCTATGTACGGCTCGATTGGCTCGCCTTCCTTGTATGAAGGAAGCTTGATGCGTGGGGTCACCAGGAGATGTGCAGGGAGAACGCTCGTGGAGCTTGGACCAACTGCTCCAGATGTGTCTGAAGCCAAGGAATCTCGCTTGAGCTTCAGCATTTCATATTCGTGTGTTTCGCGTGCTTCTCGCTCGGCATGTTCGTGTTCTCATTCTCTCTCTCGTTCCTCACGCTGTTCTCGTTCGTGTTCTAAGTCGAGTTCGCGCTGTTTTCGCTCGTGTTCGCGCTGTTCTCGCTCGTGTTCGCACTGTTCTCGCTTGTATTCGCGCTGAATCTTACGCTCTTCACAGGCATCGTTCTCGCGCTGCTGCTCCTGATTATGCCGTGAGAGTATGTACTCTTTAATTTCAGTTGGGTCTGTAAGACCCATATCTTTGGCTTCCTGTAAAAATATGGTGGTAGCCATGTCGCTAATTTACTAAGCAAGCCGAAACTGAGTACTGACTGCTGCTTCGCAAACGAACGCTAATATACACAAGTAAAGAATGCAGACACAAGCTAGTGGTGACCAGTCTTATCTACTTAACTGGCAAAGAATAAGGCAAAAATGGAAATGACTGGGAAGACTCAATAATTAACGCAATGGGTACGGCGACTTCCCAGGAGCGAATAAAATCGTCTGGCATTACCAAGAATAAAATACTAAATAGAGTTAAGTACTCTGTGGATTAATAAAGCAAAAATTCACTTGCTAAACTAACGGTAAACACCAGTAAGCTTGTGCCTATAAACTTTAATGATAAATACCTAAATATGAACAAGTGAGTATTATCTCGTGAATAGCTTTAGAGTTAGGAGTTAATATCCTGGAATGAGGTCGCCAATTGTCACGGGGTTTTTAATATAAATGCAATTATTAAATGATAATTCTCAATGATACTGAAGAGCAGGGACAATGAATTGTCTTGTTAAATCAAGCAATGATTACTTTATGCGGTCCGCTTCGCTGACTCTCTCAGAAAGAGAATTTATAAATTTTCTCAACAGTACACAGCAGAGACTAATTACTAACAATTGCTGTTTATCGGTACTATTAGCCTCTGGAGAAAGTTACTTCACCCCTGACAATAAATAACTAATACTATTAATAATATCAGGTTCTTGCGGATGCGTAACTCTTAGAAGGCACAACGGACTTTAAGCTTAATACAACAAGACTGGCCTAAGTACCAGTTATGAATAGCAAAACGTTTATGCAAGCTAGGAGCTATAAGGGAAATAAGCTTAATTGTGGAGAAATGAAACACAAGTTTACATTACATTAAGCTCAAGAAAAAGAACTGTTAAATTTATTGATTACAAAGAAATAAATTTAACGTTACATTTCAAATGAATTCTAAATAAAGAGATCGCACTCACTCACTCACTCAAAAGCTAAATTCTTAAACCTAGGAAAAGCACCTTAACTAAACTCTTAAGTCTAGGAAAACGAAAAGAAAATATTGGTCAATGTAGCGTATCACCAAAGAAGGGTGGGAGCCTGGAGAACTGTAGTCTAGTGGAGTGTGGGTGCTAGATGACCTCTCACTACTAGAGCACAGAACCTCACTATGTCACGACAGACAAAAGGCTGAATTCAAATACGATGCATGTGGTAGGAATATGCACAGGCCACCGGAAGAAGACGTGGCCAACGGTCGAGTCAAGCAGGGGCGAACAATAAAGAAACAATAATATCGCTCAGTAGAGCACTTAATGACGTGCATTAGATCGGTCACTTTTGAAACAGTGACGAATGTTTTGAAAAGTATACCACCGAAATGGAGAGAGAAAAGGTTAACTGAACGATACACAGTGAGTTTTCCACTAATAGTTCGTGGTTTCTCACAAAAGGAAAATGTCGCGAATTTGATTCGTGACACAGATGCTCTGAGGAGACCAGTAGGAGCAATTGAGGAGGCCTCCGATATAACCCATTCTAATGCAGAATTTCGGTGGCTGGGCCTTACGGCAGACAAGGTCCGGGAAGCCCAGAGAGCTACATCCAAGGTGGAGGCAGGTAATTCAGTATTTAGAAGGTCAGTTACCCAGGAAGTTGTCTGATAATCGTCCCATTTATGCTTTCAAAATGAACGAGGAGATTCAGTATGTGTGAAGAGAAGAAATGGGAAAGTCTAGACTGTGCCTGGTAGTACCCAAGTCTTTAGTTGCTATCACCTGTTCAATTGTTCATAACCCTTCACACCTAGGAGAACGCAAGACGGTAGCCAAGGCAAGACAGTTTTTCTATTGGCCGTCTCTTCTGACCAATGTGCGACATTTGTTAATCATGCAAGTCATGTCTGCAGTTCAAAGGTCACGGGAAGATTGTGCACCATTTTAAGGAATTGCCACCAGTAGATGATAATGGTCAGAGAGTTGCAATAGATCTTATAGATTTGCATAATAGTAGGAGTGGTCACAGGTATTATCTCACAGTGATAGACCATTTTTCAAGGTATCTACGTATCTATTCCCTTTGTACAAAATCCACCAAAGCCATAGCTGAAGAAATTAAGAAGGACACCTGTAGGTATGGCAAGCCGCAGGTAATTATCATGGACAACGGAGGAGAATTCACCAGTGCAGAGTTTAGAAATTTTTGTAGGAGAGCCAGGATTAAGCAAGGAGTCTGTCTACCCTACCATCCCTGAGGAAATTCAGTTATTGAGAGAGTACATAGGACCTTAAAGACAGTACTGGCGATCTTGAGCCAAGAACACCCGACTACGTGGCCCATGCACCTGTGCGACACTGAGAAAGCGTTGAACGAAGCAGTGCATATGTCCCTAAGTACATCACCATTCTTTGCTTTTTATGGACGTCATCCAAATCGCAAGGTAGAGATTTGCAGTTGCCTACTGACGAAAACTGTGTAGAGAAAATAATGTCAAACAGATACTCAAGGAGACACAATGTCGGATGACAGCAGGATGCCTTAACAGGGCAAATGAAGCACGTAGGAATGATTCTCTAGAAGCATGTGAATTAGTTTAGATCTATGTCGAAGAGTGCTTGTCTGGTACAGTATCAAAGCTAAACAGAAAATGGCAGGGTCCTTACAAGATTGTCCAAGTTATCGAACAGGGTAGAGCCTATGAGTTAGAAAATGTATTTAATGGCACCATCTTGAGTAGGGCAGCTGAAAAGGTAAAAAGATATGTCGAAAGAGATGGCTTATTGAGTATGGTGGATCACAAGTTTTTGACCAGTAAGGAAGAGGAGGAGATACTGCCTAGTGTAAGGTCCCAGAGACTGCCTGAGAGGTTGCAGTACACGTAGATGATGGGGGTATGGCTGCATATATTGTACATACTCATTTTTTTTTCTATCTGAGCACGTCTTGTCCTTGCCTTAACTGGCTGAGAACATGGAGTCAGGTATGCCTTTTCAAGTCTCTCCAGACTGTACCTGTGTATTTATCTTTTTTACCAGTACCTATGAGTTGTAATTTTGGGTTGATTAATAGGGTTGAGTAGTCGTTTAGGGTATGTCCAGCTTTTGGAGAGATGAGGCGTGGAAGCTGCATGTTGTCAAATCGAGTGCACCCCGGTGTATAGACCGTTGTTCTTGCCTTACCTCGATTCTTTTTTTTTCTTTAGGTTAGATTGTTAGGCTTAGTTAGGGAAAATTAGATCTCACAGTTAGGACTTTTTTTTTTTTTTTCCAGATTTAGGGAACTGTACATGTGAGGGGCAGTTCTACCCGAAGGTCTCCACCTGGAGGTTTCCTACTTGCTTTGAGAACCTCGAGCGCCGAGTGTATGTAATACCCAAACTGCGGTATAGGATTGCTCAGAGACAGGGGAGAAGTTTCCAGTTTCTCTATAGGGCTTGGAGAAGTTGAACTATGGGGCTCTCGCATGTTAGGAGAGGAATCTAGGTTTCACCCGGTCTCTTTGGACAGAATGCAGTGGAGCGGCTCGTGTTATTCTCAGCTAAGCACAAAGTTTCTTCTTGTAGCAGGGCATTCTCCTTGTGAGTAATATACCTGGTGAGTGACATACGTCGTCAATTGCATGTCATTAGTATCATGAGAAAATTTACTCGTGGTAGAGTTTTTTTTTTTTTTTCTGCAAATAGGATAGCCGCCAACTGTTCTCGAGCATGGAGCTTATGTAATATCCCACAGTCGAAGTGTAGGACATGCCAGCTGGTGTCTTTGGAGGCATTTAGATTGGTTTCCCCTAGCGAGCAAGGAGTGTGTGGAACGCCCCACAGTAGAATTATTGAGGGAGACTGGTCAAGTAGGTGAACTTACGTACAGAGTTTAAGTATGGGTACTGGGTATTTCCGAGAAGTTCAGGTCCAGTCGCCCGAACTTTCGGTGGTTCCCTAACCTTGGGTGGATGTAGTGCCTGCAAATGATAATGAGCTGTATCGTGTCCATTTCATATGACCAAAAGTTCGGTTGAGTGAGAGAGTGTGGCTAGAACCTAGTTGTTTCCATGCAGACGTGATCAGATCGTAGATTAAGTTACCTAGTTGCTAAGTGATTTTTTTCCTACTGTAATTTACTAGTATTAAGTCTCTTTATAATATAAAAACTTGAGTGAGAAGGAACATGTGCCTATGGTCACACAATCCAGCATAATGTATGCATACGCAAAGGGATGTAAGGCACGATGATTTTCATTGTTTTTTTTGCTGCAAGTGTATAGAGAGATTGTTGTAGAACAGTACAGTTTTATACTGTGCTGTTCAGGAATATGGGTGGTTGCATGGGAATGGTGTGGGTGTGGGGAAAGTATGTGAGGTTTGGATGAGAGAAAGGGCAGTGCTGGAAAGGATGTGAAAATTGGAAGGTGAGTGATTGGGGTACAGGATGTATGTAAAGACTGAGAGAGGAATATGGGAGGATGATGGTGTAATGAAGTATGGAGGGGTGTTAGCTGTTTTGGGAGGTATACTTGGTATGCTTCTCTCTGGTTTTCTACTCAAGTTAGGTCTACTAGGGCATCCCTCATGTTCCCTTCTCGAGTTAGCTTTCAAGCAATCAAAACAATTTCCTGGCTCTGGTTTCCTTGGGCATCTCACCCAGTCATGTTTACTGCCATTTGAACACCACCCGTAAGGTCACATTGTAGGTCTAGGTTTAAAGGATACCTGACGTACGGGTACTCGAGTCAATGGACGAGTGTTGTCACTAACAACTGGATCCATGATTCTAGTAGGGGTTCGAACATAACTAGACCCTTGTTCATCCACAACTTTTGCCACTCTATGCCACTGTCTATAACCCTTTCTCTCTCTGATTCTGAAAGAAAAGTCTCCTCCATTCTCAGATCTTTAAACAACTCTAATTGTTCCCTGACATCCTGGGGTACGTTTCGTAGCACGGCTTTCTTCCACATCTGCTCCACATTGGAAGGGTTAATATAGGGATGTTCTCTACAAATTGGCCTAAAGTTACTCTTGAAATGTCTAACAAACCTCTCAGGTGGATCCTCAAAGTTATACTCCATTTGGGCAAGCTTGTGGAATGCATCAGTGATCCCTTCGGGACCTCTGAACTCATGTTGCAACAATGTCTTGATGTCCCAATAAGTACCACCTGCCTCACATAAGCTTAACTCTCCCAGAACATATGTTTGCAACTCTGTGTCCATACGGGTGAGTGCTACTGCCTTCCGCCGTTCTAAGTTAGCAGTCACTGAGTCCACCTGCATCAAAAAGTGATCCACCAGGGTCCTAGTATGTAGACCATACTTTTCACTCATCTTGAGGACGTCAACATCCTTGATTCTAGTATTACCGAATTTCCATGACAGCTCTGCATACCTCCTAGAGACAAATTTGACCACTGTGGAGTTGGCTGCTTAAATGGATTTCCAGACTTTATGGGGGTATACTGTGATGGGCCTCCAATCTTGGTCGGGGTGAGTCCGGGTGGGCCTTACATCTCTTCCAAGGTTCTAATACACTCAAAACACCCATCAGTTGTGGATGATTCCTGCTTTACACCTACTCCCTCAGGCATTTCAGTCTCAAGGTCAATTAGTTTTTCAACACAGAAGTCCATCATGAATTATACAAACGTGAGCAACCCCAGGAGGTGAATGTTCAACTATTAAAATGCCCAACTGCAACACCAAGATAGTACACACTCCAAATACACGTACCTTATAATTCTACACATATTGCCAAGTACATATACCTTTGAAAACTGGGGGATGAGCTATTATCTAAACCCGTCACGTCCCGACCGATTTCCCACTTCTGATACCCCCCAGTCCCGAGCTATTTTTGAAAAAAAAAAAAAATTGGCTAAAACCTCCGCTTTTGTTGAGAAACAAAGGAAAATCACCAAGAAAGGGCTTACTGGGGTCCATAAGTGGTCAGAAAAGGTGAGGCACCCCATGTCAGGTATCGTAATCTGTCACTGACGTGTCAGGCTCTCACGTTTTGTATGGTAGGTACTTTTGGGAGAAACAACAAAGAACACATCTACATTTATTGATTTTGAACTAATAAACAATCACAACAACAATATAACGGTTTTCAAATATATATATAGGAAAAATAAGCATTGTTCCATCGTGCGAGCATAGCGAGTTTGGTCATATTGATCACACGTTAGTTACTAAGTTTCTAGTTTCAGTAAACATATCATTTTTTCTACTTGCATAATACTGTTTCAATGACATTTTACCATTTTTTACTGTAAATGTTTTCAACTGTTTCCATTCATTACGATGATATTTAGCATAACTATTGCTCACATCTGCTTACTCAGCACACTCGCTATGGCTCTTCTCTCAACATACATTATTTTATTTTAACTTTCATATTATTGGGTTTATGACATTGTACCATTTTTCAACCAGTGTAAATGTTTTCACTTATTTACATTCCTTACGAGGAGTAGACTATAGCACCAGTCGAGCAGGGCAGTACTCCAGAGGTGGATGGAAAGCTGATGACAGGGAATGCTGGAGCTCCCGTTTCATCAGCCCTCAGGACTATTTCCTGACCATCCCCCTTTGCTGAACTTTTTCAGTGTCTCAGTTACACAGAGAGTAGGCCAGCATGCTCTCCAGTACAAATTTCTCTAACTATTAAAATGGCGTCTCTTCACCAAGCCTCGGAGTCCCCAGGGGGGGGGACCATAAATGCCCCCACCATCCGCCCCTCTCCCGGTGACGACTCGAGGTGCCTGGAACCACTGTCTGACTCTCTTCTTCTTCATTTCTGCAACATTCGCGGCCTTTCCTCTAACTTTCGCTCTGTTGAGCACCACCTCTCCTCCTCTAAACATCACCTTCTTTTTCTAATGGAGACTCAGCTGTCTGAGGCAACTGACAGCGAACCCTTTTCTGTATCCTCCTACTTTCTCTATACTCATTTCAAAGCCAAAGGTGGCTGTTGTGTATATATACGCAACGACTTGTCTTGCTCTCGTGTTCCTGAACTCGATTCTTCTGAATTCTCTACACTCTGGCTTCGGCTTTCCTGTCATTCTCTGACTAAATATATCTGTGCTGTTTACTTATCCCCTAATTCTACTGACTATCAAAAATTCTTCGACTATCTTACTTCTATGATGGAACACATTCTATCCATTTCTCCTTTCTCTGAAATCTCCATTCTAGGAGATTTCAATGTTCACCACCATCTTTGGCTCTCCTCTCCTTTGACGGATCCACCTGGTGAACAAGCCTACATCTTTTCTATCCTTAATGACCTAGAGCAGCTTGTACAGCACCCTACCCGTATCCCTGACCGCCTTGGAGATAGCCCCAACATACTTGACCTCTTCCTCACAACTAATCCTTCTGCTTACTCTGTTAATCTTTTCTCTCCGTTGGGCTCCTCTGATCACAACCTTATTACCTTAACCTGTCCTATCACTCCGGTGCGGCCTGTGGACCCTCCAGGGAAACGTCGTTTGTGGCATTTTGGAGCCGCGGACTGGGAGGCCCTCAGGCAGTACTTCTTTGATTTTCCCTGGAATGATTATTGCTTCCATGACTGGGAGCCATCTGAGTGTGCCTTGCGCATTACGGAGGTTATTCTCTTGGGCATGGAAGCATACATTCCTTTCTCATATCCTTTGACTAACGCAAGAAAGCTTTGGTTTAATCATGCTTGTTCTAATGCTGTCCGCAACAAGGAGAGGGCCTACAAAAGGTACCGGAGCCAACCCACCCCTGAATCACATCATCTTTACGTTTCTCCCCGGAATCGTGCTAAGTCTGTTCTTCGCTCTACTAAAAATAATTTCATCCATACAAAATGCTCTCAACTCTCCAACTCGAATTCTTCCCGCTCCTTCTGGCACCTTCCCAAAAATCTTTCTAACAACTTTACATCATCATCCTTCCCTCATCTTTTCTACTCTGATGGTTCTGTAGCTATTTCTTCTACTGATAAAGCATATCTCTTCGCACAGACTTTCTCCTCCAATTCCACTTAGACGATTCCAGTTCTGTTCCTCCATCTCTTGCCCCCTCTGACTTCCTCATGGCTGACATTAAAATTTCTTCAGTTGATGTATTTTCTGCCATTACTGGCCTCAGTACTAACAAGGCATATGGGCCTGAAGGGGTCCCTCCTGTTGTTCTCAAGAACTGTGCTTCTGTGCTTACACCCTGCCTAGGCAAACTCTTTCGCCTTTGTCTGTCAACTTGTACCTTTCCTTCTTCCTGGAAGTTTGCTCTCATTCAGCCAGTCCCAAAGAAGGGTGACCACTCCCAACCCTCCAACTATCGTCCAATTGCTTTAACGTCCTGTATTTCAAAAGTTTTCGAGTCAATTCTCAATAGAAATATTTTAAGGCATCTTTCCTATCACAACCTTCTTTCCGATCGTCAGTACGGGATCCGTCAGGGACACTCCACTGGCGATCTTCTCACCTACCTTTCAGACTCCTGGTCATCCTCCTTTCGGGACTTTGGCGAAAGCTTTGCCATTGCACTTGACATCAAAGGCTTTCGATCTAGTCTGGCATAAATCTTTAATTTCCAAACTGCCCTCCTACGGTTTCTATCCTTCTATCTGTGCCTTCATCACTAGCTTCCTTTCTGGTCGTTCTATAGCCGCTGTTGTAGACGGCCATCGCTCTTCTGCTAGATCTATCAACAGTGGTGTTCCTCAGGGCTCTGTGCTATCACCTACTCTCTTCCTTTTATTCATCAATGATCTTCTAAGCTGTACATCTAACCCTATCCACTCATACGTTGATGACTCCACCCTTCACCTTTCCATTCGGTTCCCGCAATGACCATCTCAACAGTTACTTCAACAAACAAGGGATGAGGCTATGGCACACCTAATGTCTGACTTGGCTCGTATCTCTGACTAGGGTAAAAATATTCTTGTTGTTTTTAATGCATCTAAGACTCAGTTCTTACACCTATCAACCTGACAAAATCTTCCACAGGTATACCCACTAATGTTTAATAATATTCAGCTTAATCCTGCATCATCCTTGAACATGCTTAGGGTTTCATTTACTCGGGACTTATCTTGGAAAGACCATATTACATCTCTTGTAAAATCTACTTCCAAGAGATTGGGTGTGCTAAGCAGACTCCACTCTTTCTTTACCCATGCACAATTGTTGACTCTATACAGGGGTTTTATCCGCCCCTGTGTGGAGTACAACTCTCATGTGTGGGGAGGCTCCCCACATACAGCTCTTCTCAATAGGGTGGAGTCAAAGCCTTTTCGTCTCATTAACTCTCCTCCTCTTACTGACTCCCTTCAACCTCTGTCTCTTCGCCGCACTGTTGCATCTTTATGTCTTTTCTATCGCTACTTTAATGGTCACTGCTCCTCTGAATTGTCTGCTTGCATTCCTCCACCTCTATGACGGGCGCGTAGCACCCGTCTGGCAGCAAACTCTCATCCCTTTTCTGTCCAACTCTCTAATGCAAGAGTTAACCGTTACTCCCAGTCTTTCATTTATGCAACAGGTCAGCTCTGGAACTGTCTCCCTCTGTCTGTATTTCCTGCTGCCTATGATCTCCAGTCTTTCAAACGCAGTGTGTCCAGGCATCTCAAAATGATCGGATCTTGAATTTGGCTCTCTATTGTATTTTGTTTTTCTCTTGGAGGGAACTGTAACTGCGGGTTCATGGCCTTTGGTTCCTTCTTCCTCGCATAAAAAAAAATAAATAAATAAATTTAGCGAAATGCTAGCACATACTGGCGTAGCAAGCACACTCGCTACCACTCATGTTTCAACTTATACTTTATTTCTTCACTCCCAATATACTTCCCCATTTACATTACACCCGTTTCCACCCCGTACTACTGTTTACAGGCCTTATTTATTCCACTGAGCATCTGAATATCACATCAATATACCCTCGCTAGGAATGTTTCGACTTTGATTTTATTTATACACTTACATAATAATTTTCCACTTACATTACACCCGTTTCCACTTTATACAAACATTTACATATTTACGGGCCTTATTTATTCCACTGAGCATCAGAATATCGCATCTACTGTATATACACTAGCTAGGAATTTTCGACTTAGAGTACGTTAATGCACTTACATAATTTTCCGCATACATTACACCCGTTTCCACTTTTATACTACTATTTACATATTTACGGGCCTTATTTATTCCACTGAACGTCAGAATATCGCATCTATATACACTTACTAGGAATGTTTCGACTTAGAATATATATATATATATATATATATATATATATATATATATATATATATATATATATATATATATATATATATATATGGACTTACATAATTTTCCACTTATTTTACACCCGTTTCCACTTATATACTACTATTTACATATTTATGGGCATTATAATTACACTGAGCGTCTGTTTGTCGCATTTCTTTCTGAGTATCAGCGTCATATCGCATTCATACCATATCAGAAGTGCATCAAGATGTGATGTTCACTGAAACACGGGTGAATGCAGAGACCCACGTCACACTCAACGCACTCATAGCGGGTGTCTTTTCTCTGAGTGGTGGGTCTCACACGGGAATTACCACACACATGACATGTGCGTTGGAGCCTAGGTCTTTGGCTGGGGAGGTATAGGAGTGGAAAAATGGCAGGCGGATATTCTCAGGGGCTTTTGAGTTTGGGTGGTAGGGGCAGTGCGTGTGCGTTGTTGGGGCCTCTCGATCGCATACCTGGCAAAAATCTCACGTGTAAGCTCCCTCACAAACCCTTCAAAGGTTTCCTGCACTCCTGTGGTCATGGAGTGCAGGTGGTGGCAATTGAGGGCAGTTATATCTAGCAGTTGAAAGAAGAGCTTCTATTACCACTTCATCATGGTCCTGGCACACTCGACAGTGGATATCATGGAGACTGACTGGTCCACCAGCCACATGTTGATGTTATAATCCAGCACACACTCAGGTTTCCAGATGTGGTGCCTCCTCTCGCTGCGGTAATCCACGGACTCTGTACGGTGCATCAATGGGCGGTGAACCGTGGACAAGAGGCTGACTTCTCTGTTGTGGTTCCACACTGTAGCTAGGATGTTGTTGGCCTGGAAGCAGACCACCTTATTTTTTTCTAGTTTCCGCCCCACGTTGACCACGTGACGCCGGTTCACCTTGACGGTACCACAAAGTCCCGTGTCATGTAGGTGCAGATAACGAGCAAGAAGAGGGCTAGTGTACCAGTTATCCAGGTAAAGGACGTGACCACGATGAAGGTAGTCTTCAATCATTGTCTTTACCACTGCTCCAGACAGTCCAATACTCCGATCTTCTATTATGTCTGTCTGTGCATTGGTATACAAGACTATGTCTTGCACATAACCAGTCCTACAGTCACACATAATTAAGATTTTGAAGCCAAAACGGTGCCTTTTGCTGGGTATGTACTGCCGAAAGGAAATATTGCCTCTCCATAACACGAGACTCTCATCTACTGTATGACAAGGTCTCTGTAGGGATAAAATGAGGAACGGAATGTTTGCCATAGGTGATAAAAAACCAACCTAATTTGCCTCATCTTATCAGTGTCATTTGCATTGGCAGGATCATCAGTATCGTAAAAATGGAGGCGGCTTAGAATTTGCTGAAACCGATTATGGCTCATGCTTTTGCCAAATATTGGTGTCTGCATGATAGGGTCCCTTGTCCAGTATGCCGGAATTCTGTTTTTACATACAATACCCATCAAAAGTACCAGAGCAAAAAATAAAAACATTTCTGCAAGGGAGACAAGGTAATCATAAATGACGTAATGCATTCTCCTTCTGCCCAGTCTTTCACTCTCACAGCTCTGGCCGCTAGCAAAACGGTTGGTTTGTTCCACTCCCTGCTTCACAAAACCCTCACTGAAGAACAGGTGGAAAAAATCCAGCCTGGTGGAACAACGGTGAATTCCTGGAGCCATGCAGCCAGCGTGCCCCTGCTCAGTGATGGGGTGAATGATGGGAGAAAAATCACTGCCATCTGCCCAATTCCAACTCACATAACCCTGGCCCCCATTGTCACCATCGTCGCCTTCGTCGGGGTGGGGAGGATATGCTGGTGGGGGAGGTTGGTGAGGAGCAGTGCAGAGGGCTTCCCCACTCGCACTCCTCTTCCCTCAGCCTTTACCCTTCTCCTTTATCCTTACTGCCTTGGGGAACATCAGGGGGCTGTGGGGAGGAAGTTCAGGAGTATTGGGGAGCATAAGATGTGCTGGGGAGTGGCTCCTCCTCACCTCCCCACTCCATCACCACACCACATGATTCACCTTGCACCCTCACTGCCCCAAGTGATACGGCCCGCCGCCTCACACCACCACGGGAGAGCGATGACTCACTCCTCTGGTTGGACATAATCCTTGTCCACCACCTCGTCATCGAGGGGTGAATCACTGTCACCTGTGAAGGCATCCAGGGCGGCTTGAATTTCCTCCTCCGAGAGACCTCTGTGCGCCATGTTTGACCTAGGTCACTGCTAACAGGTGAGTGACTGAGCCAAGGGTGAGCACGGGTCACGTGGGGTCACTGAGTGTCCCCACCTGGTGTCAGGTAGGGGAAGGTCTCCTGACCCAATGTACCAAAAATCAAGCGCGAGATTTGAATTTAGAGCAAATTATGAACCTTGCAATTGTGCGACGTACCAGTACGTCGATGGGACTGGCAGTTACATAACGTTGCGATGTAGTCAGGCGTCGATGGGATGCTGCAGGTTAATTATATTTAATGACAATCATCTAAATGACCTCTCAATTATTTCTTACAAGTTTAAATACCTTCGCATTAACAGGCCATCCCACCGCTACCACCACTTGTACTTGGCACCTCTGCGATCCAGACTTTTACGTGGTCAAAAGGGGTAGAAATCAAGTCACTAGAGATGACCACCGTATGCTGGAATGGTCGGGAACTCAGATTGATGGAGACTCTCTCCCAATAGCAGCCTCTTCGGATGCGTTTATTACTTTTCAAGTGGTCAAGTTAAGAGTGGTAGCATGCCAAAATGACGGGGTCAGTCTCCAACTCGGCCAGCCCAAGCCTAACCTTCACAGTTTCCCAAAATGCTCCTGGGTTACACATTAACAAGCTACTACGTCAACTATACCACCCATTCTCAAGGGTTATACAAACAGTGAAGTTCGCGTGGGAAGAAATATGTATTAACAAACCCTAAAAAAGGGTAGAAATCTTCCCATCTACAAGCCTTGCAGAATAATCCTGAATCAGTTGCCCCGTTCCTCAAAATCATATGGCCCTAATATCAAAATCCAAAAAACTTAGCTCCTTTGTCCCAAGTTCAGTCCAATGTGGTTCTCAATAATAGTCATTCTGAGCTCATAGTTCACTGGTCCAGTCCTCTAATATTCTTGTCATCCACATTGGGACCTTGACCTGCACACTGGGACTCTGACTCACTCACTGGTACTGACCTCCACACTTTGACCCTCTCACTATCCAGCTCAAGGAATACAAGGGAGGTGAACGGGAACACAGGACTCATTTCACCAAAGCCTAATGGCGTCACCTCGCGTGATCATTATACACTTCAGAATTACCATCTGCCTCGTTTCACCATCGGTGGACGAGTGAGTCACACGCCAACATTGCTTGATGGAAAGGGGGAGGGGGGGATGACGGCTTATGCAATTTAAAATTTACATTGCTATAGACTCGTGATAGACTTAATGTGATGCCTTTCCCCTTACAATTGATTACCTGAAAATAATGACATTCCCTAATTATGATATTTACTCTCCAACTCTCTCTATATCCTTGCATCGAAAAAAAACACACTAAGGTCATCGTGCCTTACATCCCTTTGCGCATGCATACATTATGTTGGGTTACGTGACCATAGACACATGTTCCTTCTCACTCGAGTTTCTATATTATAAAGAGACTTAATACTAGTAAATTACAGTAGGAAAAAAATGACTTAGCAACTAGGTAATAATCTACGTTCTGATCACGTCTGCATGAAAGCAACTATACCATGGCCACACTTTCTCACTAAACCGAACTTTTGGTTGTAAAATAAACTAGATGCAACTCATTATCACTTCCAGGCACTACAAGGCCAAGGATGAGATGGAGGGGTGGAGTGGAGAGGTATATAAGAGAGGGGTGTGTGCTCTGGGAGCATGGCAATTAAATGGCGGGGGACGGGGCGACATGGAGGCGATTTGTTTTTGGCCACCCCTTACGGGATTAACGCGTCTGGCAATAGATAGAAAATAACTGGTGGAGTGCAAGGTGTGTTGTGCCTGGCACCACGTATTATTATATTTAAATGACATAGACACCAGCAGTGGAAATGGAGGTTATCTAAACGTGCTTGTTGATGATCCAAAAATACAAAGAAAATTTTGAAATACGAACTGCTGCAGAGACCTACGAGAAGAATAAAACAAGCTTCTTGAATGGAGCAATTGATGGCAAATGGAATTCAGTGTGGAAAAATGCCATGTAATCAAGTTTGGAAATGGTGAAAATAAAACCAGACTGGGATTATAAGCTAGGAAGATCAACCCTACACATATCAGAAAATGAGAAATACTTAGAGAGTGATTTTAGAAACAGGATATCACCAGCTGATCATATCAGTGAGAAAGTATGGAACATGTACACACCATTTGCTAGTATGAGAGCACCATTTACATATATAAATGAAGACCTGCTGAGAAAGATAATCACATCATTCATTAAACCAACCCTGGAGCACGCATCGGTAGTCTTGAATCCATATATAAAAAAACACACAGATAAGATTGAGAAAGTACAAAGGGCCACTACAAGATGGAGACTAAACTTAAGGGATCTAGAAGGGGACTAAGCTTAAGGGATCTAGAAGGGGACTAAGCTTAAGGGATCTAGAAGGGGACTAAGCTTAAGGGATCTAAGCTTCGAAGAAAGACTAGAAAAATTGAATCTACCAACATTACAAGAAAGAGGGAAACAAGGAGACATGGTTATGCTATATAAATGCATCACAGAAAAGAGAAAATAGACAAATAAATATATAACCTATGGGGAAGCAACATTAAAAGGACACTGCAAAGAAGCTGTACAATAACACAGGTGATAAAGATGTAAGAAAATTCAGCTTTCCAAATAGAGCAATTGATCAGTGGAATGCACTACCGAATGAAATGTGTGTGCGAAAACTATTTATAAATTTAAAGATATGTGTGATAAAAATTATTAAAAACACGGGACAGAATGAGCTTTGACTCATTCCTGTGAAAATACAATAAGGTAAGAACACGAAGCAGCCAATTCTTTGAGTACAGCAGACCTTTTAGTCCAAGCTCAGCCTTAACTCAGGCCAAGATAAATCCCCTGGGAGTCCAACCAGCATAAGGAGAACAGAATATATTTGGGCTTGGACTGGCATAAGTAAAGTGGTTTGTGAGTGTTTGGGTGTGGGAAGGTATTATGTGTGGTTTATGGGAAGAAATTGACCAGACTTGATCTAAGTAAACCTTCACTTGCCTTACCGGTTCTGAAGAGGGATGAAATAATATAACACAGTCGATGTAACAAACCTATCATGACTTGATTTAATCACTGGATTAAATTATATCTAATTACTCCAGTTTAAAAATAGCAACATCCTGCGTATTGTTCTCCTGGTTATCCTGGGTGACAGATACTTTAGCGAAACATATATACACGGACTAAATTGTTTACACATCTATATAACTCTATTACCCTAAGGTTATATTGAAGGTCAGTAGTGCTATCATCTTCAAACTAATTTACAGATCAAAGATTTAGCTTAATAATTTTGTGCGAAATAATGAGCCCATATAACAAACTTGGAAATAATTTCAGACTCTAAAGTCTTATGATAATAGTTGTAAGATAAGCAACAAGATGCTGGACGCTGATGCACCTGAGAAGGTCATGAGTCAGGCTAAGGACAGTAAGCCCCTTGCAATTCTGCTGGAGAAACAGTTTTATCTGTAAACAGTGTAGGGGTGACGTTGGTCAACACACACAAAGGAAACTTTACCTGCGCCCTGAAAGACTGCATGAGAAGTGAGAGATCACTACACTTCGTATGTATAACATCAAAGCTCCTCAATAAAGCATCCAATGGGTAAAACAGAGTTTTTAAGATCACCTGAAATTCT
>NC_136997.1:16526195-16575104 GCF_032717465.1 Coenobita brevimanus | reverse complement strand
CTGATCCGACTACCAGAACCCAGATGGGATCCGGAAAATATAGGCACTAAAGCTTAAGAAGCACTTAAGTTAGAGGGATGAAATTTGTATGGCATACACCTGGGACATGGCCAGAATGCAGTGCTTAATGTAGTCCAAATCTAATCATTATTCTCTGAGATCGCCTGTGGTCCAAAATTTTGGACTAAGACCGAAAACAGAGAAGTCACCTGATTTTACATGAAAGACTCTATAAAATTGTCTGGAAATAGCAAGAAAAAGATAAAACAGACGTCATGGAAAGAAGGGGTAATCCTCTTGCTACAATACTGTAGATTCATAGCTATTTCTTTTTTGTTATGGTCAGACGACTTTATTTAGCTTAGGAGTGGCATCTCGTCCTTTGAAGATTGTAGTAAATACACTGTTCCAAGGAAGAAAATGCACTGTGAATAACAGAACGTAAATTGAACACTATCTACTGTAGGTAATGTAATCAAAGTCAAAAGAGGTACAGAAGAATGGGCTGCATTGCTGTGTCATCCCCAAGTGCTTCGCCCGCGACGTGCATTTTGCTCCTCACCACCAGTCTCGGTAATGTTATAGATCCTGATGACCCAAGGTGACATCCACAAGACCTTGACCTCAAAGGCACTTTATAGCTCGGCTTCTTATAGACAATGGCTGTGGCAATTTTTCATTACCAAATTGTCCTTAGACATTTTAACGGCACTTCAGTTATTATTATTATTATTATTATTATTATTATTAAATATTATTATTTTATTACTGCTATTATTATTATTTTATTAGTATACTGTAATTTTATTATTAACCATCATTTCGTTTATAATAATAATAATAATAATAATAATAATTATTATTATTATTATTATTATTATTATAGTGGTCGGTGGTGGCGACCATCATCCACTCACTAGATGTAGTGCTGCCTACTTCTTCCTTAGCCTTTATCATTTCTTTTCTGTGCCTGCCCTCTTCTCTTCCTATTTCTCCCATCTTTCTTGTCACTTGTTATTGTTTTTCTTTCCTTTACAGCTGGCTTTACATTGAGTGGCAAGCCAAAATGGTTTCCTGTAAGCCAAGAAACCATTTACAACGCTGGGTGGTAACCATATAACCCAGCCCTTACGGGATTATTGCGTCTGGCAAAAGATAGATAGATTATTATTGTTGTTGTTATTATTAGTATTATTATTATTATTAATAGTAGTAGTAGTAGCAGTAGTAGTAGTAGTAGTAGTAGTAGTAGTAGTAGTAGTAGTAGTAGTAGCAGCAGCAGCAGCAGCAGCAGTAGTAGTAGTAGTAGTAGTAGTAGTAGTAGTAGTAGTAGCAGCAGTAGCAGTAGTAGTAGTAGTAGCAGTAGTAGTAGTAGTAGTAGCAGTAGCAGTAGTAGTAGTAGTAGTAGTAGTAGTAGTAGTAGTAGTAGTAGTAGTAGCAGCAGTAGCAGCAGCAGTAGCAGTAGTAGTAGTAGTAGTAGTAGTAGTAGTAGTAGTAGTAGTAGTAGCAGCAGTAGTAGCAGTAGTAGTAGTAGTAGTTGTAGTAGTAGTAGTGTTCTGGGTGGTGGAGTGAGAGGACGTGTGCCAGGCGTTCCGTGTTATCGTCTCGAAATCATAGTAAAACTGATTGTGGGCTCTTAGAAATTGATACCCACTCCAGCATAAAGTGAACATCGCTTCATTTGTGAAAGAAATTCTTAAATATCAGCTATATAAAGCTTGATAATGTGAAAAACTGTTAAAATTGCAGTGTGAGGAGGAGGAAGGGTGTGTGTGTGTGTGTGTGTGTGTGTGTGTGTGTGTGTGTGTAGGGACGGTTAGGGAGCGAGGTGCTGACCTGAGAGGGTTATCTGGACTGTTGTCAACACCATACATTATATCAGCCACCCGGGACCCACCACCACATGTGTGCTGCCCCACACACCCAGCAATATAAGTATCGCCACCCTCACTTACAAAATAAGTACCTCTCTGAAGCCTATTTTTCAATTATTAATTTTGTCCACAAACAACAAGGAGACGTTGGATGCTTGTCACACACCTCTGGCTTACTCCATTATCCTTGGAGCATAAACTCCATTTCCCTAACACATCAGCTGTTACCACACACTGAATATCATCTATTGATCACTAGCATACACACTACCTAATAATACGATTTACAAACACTGTATCAAACACTAAATATAACAACAACTACCACTAACTATACAACAATCTCCTACATACACACCACCAGCATAGCCAGATGGTATAGAAGTGTGGCATACAATTACATTTAGGTAGGGAATCTAACACACACCTTAGATGACACTGTAATGTAAACACATCATACATACTGACACACACACAATGACTGTTCTTAAATTATTATAAAACTTATTGTACATAAAATCTCTTCATATATATATATATATATATATATATATATATATATATATATATATATATATATATATATGGCCAATCACAGTAGATAAGTCAGTAATATAATAATAAATAGCATAGTAATAATTACAACGTTAACTTTCATATATATGACTGATAAATATAACATCAATTAAGTAACAAATTTAAGCATAGTACGCTAGTTTTAAATACACTATTATTTTTAAATACAGTAGTAATAAGGGTAATTTTAATATAATATCTATATAATCGGGCTAATGTAAACTCCATAAAATTGCAAACTAGAACTACTTACTCAACCTTTTCATAATTCTCTATCACAATCTTATAATTAAAACAAATACTAAACAACCTTTGTTCATGCCAGTGTGCCTTAGTAAACCAAGATTCCTCTACCTTACCCCCACAACACACCACAACCACACATCACACATTACCTGTCACAGCACCAACACACACACACACACACACACACTGTCCCAACACCACACACCACACCACTCTCACCCCTATACCATAACGTCTAAAGATCCAATATCACTACACAACACACACACACACACACACACACACACACACACACACACACACACACACACACACACACACACCACCCTCACCCCTACACCGTATCTATCTATATACCTAGGCACCTTCCCCCAAGGAAAGGGAGGTAACCGAGACAGGATGACACACCCAATTTACTCATCCACTCAAACACATTCATTCGCATCTTAGCCCCAAAAGGAAGAAGGGACAGATCCTCACCGCACCACACCGCATGAGGGACAACTGCGCAGTGCAATCAGTGACATCCGCACCAGGGCGCGACAGCAGAGAAGGATTACCCCTGCCACATCATAATAGACCCATCCCCTTACCCACACCTGACCTGATCAGCTCATCAGACAAAATGCGGGAGAATATCCCTTCAGGGCTGAGTCATCATTTAATCATTCACAATTTCTCTCCATTCATTTCTATCACGCACAGCCACTCTTCCTTGCTCAACAGACATCCCTCTCGCATCCAACGCTCTCCTCACACTGTCCATCCATCTTATTCGTGGTCTTCCTCTCAGCATTACACCTCAAACATCAGATCTAGGTATCTTTTTCACCAATCGCTCATTATCCATTCTCTCCATATTCCCAAACCATCGCAACACCCTCTGCTCAACTCGATTAGCCATCTCCCGAACAACCCAGTTCTCCTTTGCACTTGATCATTTCCCGCTCAATCCATACGCATCACTCCACACATACTCCTCAGACACCTCACCTCCATTACATTCAAACTTTTCCTCTCTGCTACACCCATATTCCATGTTTCAGTCCCATATAACGCAGTCGGTACCACAACACCCTCATACAGCCTTCTCTTTACATCCATTCTAAACGAACGACATCTAAACACTTTCTTTATTCCTCCAAGCACTTTTCCTACTTCATTCATTCTAAACTTCACTTCTGCATCTATTCTTCCATCAACAGCAACATGTGACCCTAAATACTTAAAACACTCTACCTCCTCCAGCAACTCACCATTCAAAACTATATTCATCCTCCTACTATCTACCAACCTCGTACACTTCATCACTTTACTCATATTCTCATTTACTTTCAGTTTCCTCCTTTCACACATCCTTCCAAACTCCTGTGCCAACTGTCTTAATCTCTCCTCTGAATCAGCCATCAGTGAAGTATCATCTGCAAACAGCAGCTGCTTCAGATTCCACTCTCTACCATCAGCATTCACCAGATTCAGTCCTCCACCTAACCCATTAACATTAAGCAAGGCTTCACAGTATTGCACCACATCCATTGGCCACCTATTTAACCCTTAAACAAAGAAAAACCAATTAGATATTAACTAATATGCAAACCTAGAGAATAATGAGCAAACTGCTTCATAACTTCATCATATTATCTGCAAAAATAGATGTATAGCAATCAAATTTTTCATTTATATCAAAAGTAAATTTAAGAATCGTAGAGTAAAACAGTGGTTCTAGTAAAATTATATTTAATTTTCATCTAAAAGTACTACAAAAAGTAGCCATAATTATTATTATTAATACTGTACCTCACTATAAAAACTTTATTAACACCAAGGCAATCCCACAGTATTGTTGTCAGTGCTCCAGTAGGCAGCATAAGTGTATCAGGTGCTCACGTGCAACAAACAAGTTGCCGTGTGCATACTGTAGGCTGGGGCCTCTGTGTATGAATGTGCTTGGGAATCACAGACCACCAGAAGTGGCACTTGACCGCTTCCAACATGGCAGGCGACGGATTGGTGACATGGAAATTGATGGGGCGGTCACCGACAACTTGCACAATCACACGGACATGCGTGGTGGTGAAAGACCCCGTGATGAAGCGAGGGATAGGGATGGACGCCAAGATGCGAGAGATAATGGAAGTGCTGGGTGGGTTAAATCACCATGGGGAAGTGAATAGTAGTGAAGATGGGGTTAGGAACATCAGGAAGTTCATGACGGAAATGAAACTCAGGATGAAGACCACCATAGAGAAGTGCATGAAAGAGGAAATCTTCCTGGAATTATAAATCCTCAGAATGGTAGTGACACAAACAACGAGGAAACAGAACAGCCTCACAGGTCTATGTGAGAAGGTCATCCAACATACTAGATGACCAAATCCAGAGAAAATGCAGTAACCTGGGTGAACACCACGTATAATGAAATAGTTGGATGGTCGTCAAGAAACCTTTTGAACCTCCCAAATGGCAATGCTACAACTGACATGATCAAGGAAATCACTCGCCTGATAGCCAATTACAACAATAACCCACCCATTGCCTCATTCTCTCTTAAGATCCTTGCACTGATACCACATCTCTTCCTCAAAAAGACTCGCTCAAGAGCTAGCATTGCAGAAAATATTAAGGCCATCCAAAAGGCGGGTTGAAACATGAAAAAGAGGTGAAATCGACAACCTACTTGAGAAAGCAAGGGCCTTGGAGATGAGAATAAACAACTGAGGCAGAAGAAATCAGAATATCAACGATGTGGCAAGGATTTTTGGCAGCAAGATGAGACAGAGGAAGGTCTCGATGGTGACAAGATCTCTGTCAGCTGAATCACAAACGGAATTCTTGACCTGACAGATGAAACAATGCAACAACTAAAAGAAAAACACCCGACTGCAGGACAAGCAAGTGCCCAGTCAAAGCTTGATGGCAACTACACTCCTCCCAGTCCCATCATATATGACAGGATAACTGCAGATATGGTGTGGCGGAAGGCAATGCACACACCGGGAGGGGCAGGACCGTCAGGCCTGGATGCAAAATCTTGGTGAGTAATCCTCAGTAACATCAAGTTTCGGGAGGCAGCAACAGACCTTTATAACACCATTGCCTCACTGGCGAGGAAACTGGCTTCAAGTCAGTGCAACAACATCGAAGCACTGATGGCTTGCAGACTGAGTCCCCCTTGATAAGAATCCTGGATGTAGGCCCATCGGGGTGGGTGAAGTCTTAAGACGGACTACAGGAAAATGCATCATCAAGGAGGTGAAAGATGATGTAATGCAGGCAGTTGGCAACCTCCAAGTGTGTGCAGGCCAGGAGGCAGGAGGTAAGGCAGCAGTTAACTCCGTGAGGAAAATATATGAGGAAGAGAACTGACAGGCAGTATTATTAGTTGATGCCTCAAATGCATTTAATTTCATCAACCGGGAGGCAATGCTGCAGAACATCAAGGTTAAATGCCCAGCATTTGCCCAATACGTGGAAAACACCAAAGAACCTGCAGACCTCTACACTGTGGGTAAGACAGCTGCTCATGATGTCAGTGTAATCCAATCCACAGAAGGAGCTACCACGGGGACACCGTTGCCATGGCTATGTATGCCCTGGCTATGACAGTGCTGCAACAACAGATCAAATAAGAGGCCACCAGTGTAAAACAGGTACCCTATGCCGATTATCTCAAGGGTGCTGGCAAGGTGGAGGACGTGAGGAATTGGTGGGACCTTGTGACATCTCATGGCCCTGAAATAGGTTACTGTCCTAATGCAAGTACGTCTATCTTGATCGTGAAACCAGCTTACTATCAAGGTGCACAGGAAGCCTTTAGAGGCACAAACGTGATAGTGACCAAGGAAGGTCAGAGGCATCTAGGTGCTGTGATTGGAACTAAGGAATTCAAAGACAAATATGTGAGTGATAAGGTAAAGGCATGGGTAGAAGAAATTCATGTACAGTATTATTCAGCCATGCAAAAACAGAACCCCATACAGCATACATTGCATTATGCTATGGTGTAAAGCACAAGTGTACCTTCGTGATGAGGACTATACCAGACATCGAGTTGCTGCTACAACCACTGCAGGATGCTATCAGGGATTCATTCCTCCCATCTCTAACCAATGGCCACATCCCCACACCAGAAGAGAGGGACCTTCTAACACTACCATCCAGGATGGGAGGCCTTGGCATTATAAATCCAGCAGCCGTGGGAACACAGAAATTCATTCAGGCTCACCAAATTCTTGTCACAGAAGATTTGCGCCCAGGCTGAGATGAGTGAAATCGACCACCAAAGGCAGAAAGACATAAAGACACAGATAAACAAGGAGTGTGAAGCAAGACAAAAGGACCAGCTGCAGCACATAATGGAACATCTAACACCAGACCAGTGCAGAAGAGTTGAAATTGCTCAGGAGGTTGGGGCATCGAACTGGCTCACAACCCTGCCTTTCAAGGCAAAAGGCTTCCACTTCAACAAACAAGAATTTATTGATGCCATAGCCTTGAGATATGGATGCCAATAGAGAACCTACCTCAACACTGTGTTTGTGGCACTGCCTTTGATGCAAACTGTGCAATAGTATGCAAGAAGGGAGGCTTTGTTTGCATCTGCTACCTCACTTCCAGGAAATATGCCATGATGTCACGATTGAGCCAACTCTGCTACCCCTGGACGGTGTGCGCTTCACCCACAGAACAGCAAACACATCAAACGATGCAACAGTGGATGTCAGTGCTTGAGGTTTGTGGACATGTGGGCAGAGGGCGTTCTTCGACATCAGGATATTCGATCCCATGGCAGCATGTCATCGTGAACTGTCTCTCAAAGCTGCATACAAAAGGAATGAAAGAGGGAAAAAACAGAAACAATCAAGAAAGGATCCAACATGTGGACCACGGTCGATTCACTCCCCTTGTGTTCACATCAAGTGGGATGGATCTAGAGGCGGTGAGATTCTACTCGAGACTGGCAGAGGTTCTTTCTGAGGAAGAAACATCAACCGCAGAGTTCTGTTATGGCCTGGATGAGATGTCAACTGTCATTCTCCCTTGTGAGGTCTGCACTGCTATGTCTCAGGGGCACAAGACCATCAACCCTCAGGCCTGTCTCTCTGGCGGATGTGGATTATGAAGTTACTGTGGTCAAGAGTCGCATAGACCAGCGACGCCAATAGTTTAATGTCTTCATTTACACTTTAATATCAATAAATAAAAAATAATGTAATAATAGTAACAGTACATGGTTGGAAACCACAGCCGTTGGCGTGCTTGGGGCCAAAGGATTGTAATATGAGGATTAGTGTTAACCTTCACATTACAACTCCAAATGGTGGACTGTATTAGGAAGGTTGGTTTTGATCTTCACAATATAATTCCCCAATGGATGGAGGTGACTGAAAAAAAAGTAGCAGTAGTTTTAGTAGTTTAGTAGTAGTAGTAGTAGTAGTAGTAGTAGTGTCACTATTGTTTCTACACACCGAAAGCACACACAAGGACACTTGAACAGCCATGTAGACTCAGCTACCCTACACCCTCCCACCGTCCCACGTCTGTAGCCAGGGTACTGTACACTGGGCCAGAGTTAGGTCGAAACGTTACACATAAGATAATAAAAAGGCCATTACCTCTAACTGAACCTTGACATTCATGGGCCTAGGTAAAATATGCGTATCACAAGGTGAATAATAGTGGGGCAGGATCCAGGACTTTGGAAAAGGGCAGGCGTGATAACTAACAGAATTTAAATTTGGGGTGATGCTAACTCCCTACCAATCCTCCAGCTTAGTTACCAAATCCTTCTCTGCACTGCAATGATTCTGTGAATAACATATAGTCAAGTCGGTTTTGCATATACTATGGAAAATATCATTCCTCTTATATTACAAGTAACTACTGATTTGCCTAAAGCAGGGGAGCGTACCCCCCCCCCCATGCCCCCACCAAATCCGTGCCTGGAATAGAGATTATGGCAGGCGTTACAGGTATATAGCGGACGGAGAAAAAGATGTACTTCTGCCTCAGGTTTCTATGATGACATCGCAGCATATGACAGGGTAGATGGACGTATGAATGGCTCCCTATTATGGATGGAGAGGGAAAGGTTTGTTAGATATGGAAAAGGCCTTTAATTTCACTGCACCCATATACTTCTTTTAGGGTACATGAGAAAGTTTTCTAAAGGTATGTGATTTATTCCAGTTAAATTGACGGAACATCAGATATTTTCAGGATTAATAGCATATTATCTAAATCAATATATGCCCGGCATAAACAGCAAGTAAATGAACCATTTCAGTTTGATAACATTATATTTTAGATGTCGAGCTGACAACTTATTACACCTTTGAAAAGACCACTCGCATTGAAGGGGTTCGTGAAAGCTTTATCGGCTGTCTAACTCAAATAATCTCTAAGCCTCTGTAAATTCTCCTAGAAGTACAGGAGCTGCATGAATTTCTGCATTCATGCGGCCTAATTCGTGAAGCACCAACGGCCGCTCAGACAAAACTTGCTGCAACTTCATTTGATGAAGCCCTGACCATGGCGAAAAGTCAGTAACGGCTCCTTGGCACAAAAATACTGTACTGTACCTCCTCCTGACACATATCATCATTGGAATGAAACTTCAAGAACTGTGTGCAGTGGCAAAGCAGACTTTCATTTCTATTACCCGAGACAAATATATTGCATTCGCAAACTCAGTAGAGATGGAACAATTCCATTGTCATATATCAGGGTCGAATTAAATCAGTTCACACACACACACACACACACACACACACACACACACACACACACACACACACACACACACACACACACACAAATAAAGAATAATGTTGTTTTATACTGAAATACTCGGTCAGTTTGAATGCCTATCAGTCCATTGCTAAGACAGCACCTTTATTATTTTTCTTTTTCAGTAGATAGCACTGGGTGTCTGTCTAATATTGTTCGTCTCTGAACACATAACACAAAGTAGTTTTTACCGCAAGTGAGTAGCATCTGCTTCTGACTGACTTCAACCACATTCCATCTCCTTGTTAGTGTTGTCTGCGCTACCGGTTGAATCTGTGCCCAGCTCCTGGGGTACTAAATCATCCGCAACATTTCACTGGTAGATTGCATGAAGCAACACCAAAATCAGGCTTCAGAGGGGTCTCGTTTGGTTTCAACATGAATCGCTGTGTTTTGTGGTCCTGTAAAACGCAGTTCCTATGAGCATTTTGAATTCTTGTTCCTATGAACTTGTTGAATTCTTGTTCCTATGAACTTGTTGGATTCTTGTTTTTAAGCCAAAATGCAAGAATCACTTCAGTGCCTCTAAATGTTTACTTTTCTAATTTTTTACATTCTTACAACAACGAAACTATTTTTTCTAAATGACCAACAAGAATACAATTACCTTACAAGAGTGTAACTGTTCTGAGTTGTTGGCAAAGTGGCCAGTCAGTTGGAGTTACTTTACCAAAACGCATAGTTCTACGTTATTATGTAAACAGTGGGGTCAATTTACAGACTGAACAGTTTCATAAGAAGGCCATAGTATAAAAATAACTGGATTTGTAGATCTGTCGGGAGTTATGAAGTGTGGAGTGAATCTGGTGATAAATAATGAAAACATAAGAGTTCTGGATCCTTTGAATAGAGATGATGATGCGGTGCTTGCTGGTAGTGCATGGGATTTTTACAGCTCTGTGCATTGTTATGTGAGAGCAGTTCAGCTGGGGGTGTATATAGTGGCCCACTATGCTTGTTGAGATATGGCGATTTACCTTATAATAATCTAGTAAATGAGGAGAAAGAAAGTGATGATATTTACCCCTCCCAGGCACGTTGATGTGAATCGCGTTCTTTGTGGTTTAGCACATAAATGCACAATGAGGCAAATCGCGTGAAAAAGCAGAAAAAAACGCAGTCAAAAGAAAAGTTTTAGACGATTTGCATCAAATTTGGATGCGTCCTAGCAGGCCGGTTCCTCTTCCAAGCTAAACACTTGGCAGCACTGTAGAGCCTCCCCGGAGGCTGCCAGTAGCAAGACACCTCAGTTGATCACAAGGAGCCAGGCTGTAAGGCTGCGTCGCATATGCTGTACCTTTAAATCACCCTAATTCTCCCCCTCCCGCCCGAGTCGAACCCCCTATGGACCGAGTGTGATGATATATTATTTCTGAGCATAATTTGAAGTGATTTTGTGAATGGAACATAGGTATATATCTTGAGAAGAAATGGTGCCCATTATCAGTCGTTAGGCCTAGGGGAAAGATGCTTGTTCACTGTAGCGGGGTTTCCCCACTCCAACCTGAGTCCTGTGCTGTGACTACACATACGTATATGGAAGAGCCAATGCCTAAACTGCATAGTGTGTGATAGCTATAGTGGCTTGCTTTGTGATATATTGGAACTAGCATGTGTTACATACGTCTTAGCCATAGTGTGGAATGGGGCAAGCCTTATCTGTACACCGTAGTTGGGAAGGGATTATTAGAGGTGTTTAGGGATGGATATTTTGATTGTGATACTGTATATGCATATGAATTTGTATGAAATGTAAGGCCAACATGCTGCGAGTGTTTGTGAAGGAGTGTGGTGTGTGCCAATATAGTGGTGTGTCATAAATCTCGAGATGAAAGTGCTGCATCACGGTCAAATTGTACCGTAGTACGGAACGTAAATAATTGCGGAAGTAGGGGTGAATAATTGTAGAAGTCATGTATTTGCATATGATTTAGCATAAAGTGTACGTGAATTGAACTGTGAGCGTTTGTGAAGGGATCATTTCAGGGTGCCTAGCGTAGGTTAGCGATATCTTAGTGGCTGGTGTGCAGGTGATGGATGCCAGGCAATGTTGGATGTAATTGAGCAGGTACTGTAACTTGCTAAGACATTTAGTGAGAAGTTATACTTTATGTACAATGAATGTGAAATGTGCAGCAAGCGTCTGTGAAGAAATTCTGTCGGTGCATAGCGTAGGTTAGTGATACCTTAGCAGCAGGTGTGCGGGGACGTCAGGACGCTGGGCAACCACCCACGTCATTGAATAGGTACTGTAACTTGCTAAGACATTTAGTGAGAAGTTATACTTAATATACAATGAACGTGAAATGTGCAGTGAGTGTTCGTTGTGGGATATTGTGGGTGCGTAGCATAGGTTAGCGATATCTTAACGGCAGGTGTGCAAGTGATGTAAGGATGCCGGGCAACAACGGACGTCAGTGGACAGGTACAGTACCTGTCCACTGACGTCCGTTGTTGCCCGGCATCCTTACATCACTTGCACACCTGCCGTTAAGATATCGCTAACCTATGCTACGCACCCACAATATCCCACAACGAACACTCACTGCACATTTCACGTTCATTGTATATTAAGTATAACTTCTCACTAAATGTCTTAGCAAGTTACAGTACCTATTCAATGACGTGGAGTGGTTGCCCAGCGTCCTGACGTCCCCGCACACCTGCTGCTAAGGTATCACTAACCTACGCTATGCACCGACAGAATTTCTTCACAGACGCTTGCTGCACATTTCACATTCATTGTACATAAAGTATAACTTCTCACTAAATGTCTTAGCAAGTTACAGTACCTGCTCAATTACATCCAACATTGCCTGGCATCCATCACCTGCACACCAGCCACTAAGATATCGCTAACCTACGCTAGGCACCCTGAAATGATCCCTTCACAAACGCTCACAGTTCAATTCACGTACACTTTATGCTAAATCATATGCAAATACATGACTTCTACAATTATTCACCCCTACTTCCGCAATTATTTACGTTCCGTACTACGGTACAATTTGACCGTGATGCAGCACTTTCATCTCGAGATTTATGACACACCACTATATTGGCACACACCACACTCCTTCACAAACACTCGCAGCATGTTGGCCTTACATTTCATACAAATTCATATGCATATACAGTATCACAATCAAAATATCCATCCCTAAACACCTCTAATAATCCCTTCCCAACTACGGTGTACAGATAAGGCTTGCCCCATTCACACTATGGCTAAGACGTATGTAACACATGCTAGTTCCAATATATCACAAAGCAAGCCACTATAGCTATCACACACTATGCAGTTTAGGCATTGGCTCTTCCATATACGTATGTGTAGTCACAGCACAGGACTCAGGTTGGAGTGGGGAACCCCGCTACAGTGAACAAGCATCTTTCCCCTAGGCCTAACGACTGATAATGGGCACCATTTCTTCTCAAGATATATACCTATGTTCCATTCACAAAATCACTTCAAATTATGCTCAGAAATAATATATCATCACACTCGGTCCATAGGGGGTTCGACTCGGGCGGGAGGGGGAGAATTAGGGTGATTTAAAGGTACAGCATATGCGACGCAGCCTTACAGCCTGGCTCCTTGTGATCAACTGAGGTGTCTTGCTACTGGCAGCCTCCGGGGAGGCTCTACAGTGCTGCCAAGTGTTTAGCTTGGAAGAGGAACCGGCCTGCTAGGACGCATCCAAATTTGATGCAAATCGTCTAAAACTTTTCTTTTGACTGCGTTTTTATCTGCTTTTTCACGCGATTTGCCTCATTGTGCATTTATGTGCTAAACCACAAAGAACGCGATTCACATCAACGTGCCTGGGAGGGGTAAATATCATCACTTTCTTTCTCCTCATTTACTAGATTATTATAAGGTAAATCGCCATATCTCAACAAGCATAGTGGGCCACTATATACACCCCCAGCTGAACTGCTCTCACATAACAATGCACAGAGCTGTAAAAATCCCATGCACTACCAGCAAGCACCGCATCATCATCTCTATTCAAAGGATCCAGAACTCTTATGTTTTCATTATTTATCACCAGATTCACTCCACACTTCATAACTCCCGACAGATCTACAAATCCAGTTATTTTTATACTATGGCCTTCTTATGAAACTGTTCAGTCTGTAAATTGACCCCGGTGTTTACATAATAACGTAGAACTATGCGTTTTGGTAAAGTAACTACAACTGACTGGCCACTTTAAACAGTTACACTTTTGTAAGGTAATTGTAATCTTGTTGGTCATTTAGGAAAAACAGTTTCGTTGTTGTAAGAATGTAAAAAAATAGAAAAGTAAACATTTAGAGGCACTGAAGTGATTCTTGCATTTTGGCTTAAAAACAAGAATCCAACAAGTTCATAGGAACAAGAATCCAACAAGTTCATAGGAACAAGAATTCAAAATGCTCATAGGAACTGCGTTTTACAGGACCACAAAACACAGCGATTCATGTTGAAACCAAGCGAGAGCCCTATGAAGCCTGACTTTGGTGTTGCTTCATGTAATCTGCCAATGAAATGTTGCGGATGATTTAGTACCCCGGGAGCTGGGCGCAGATTCAACCAGTAGCGCAGACAACATTAACAAGGAGATGGAATGTGGTTGAAGTCAGTCAGAAGCAGATGCTACTCACTTGCGGTAAAAACTACTTTGTGTTATGTGTTCAGAGACGAACAATATTAGACAGACACCCAGTGCTATCTACTGAAAAAGAAAAATAATAAAGGTGCTGTCTTAGCAATGGACTGATAGGCATTCAAACTGACCGAGTATTTCAGTATAAAACAACATTATTCTTTATTTGTGTGTGTGTGTGTGTGTGTGTGTGTGTGTGTGTGTGTGTGTGTGTGTGTGTGTGTGTGTGTGTGTGTGTGTGTGAACTGATTTAATTCAGCTCTGATATACGACAATGGAATTGTTCCATCTCAACTGAGTTTGAGAATGCAATATATTTGTCTCGGGTAATAGAAATGAAAGTCTGCTTTGCCACTGCACACAGTTCTTGAAGTTTCATTCCAATGATGATATGTGTCAGGAGGAGGTACAGTACAGTATTTTTGTGCCAAGGAGCCGTTACTGACTTTTCGCCATGGTCAGGGCTTCATCAAATGAAGTTGCAGCAAGTTTTGTCTGAGCGGCCGTTGGTGCTTCACGAATTAGGCCGCATGAATGCAGAAATTCATGCAGCTCCTGTACTTCCAGGAGAATTTACAGAGGCTTAGAGATTATTTGAGTTGGACAGCCGATAAAGCTTTCACGAACCCCTTCAATGCGAGTGGTTTTTTCAAAGGTGTAATAAGTTGTCTGCTCGACATCTAAAATATAATGTTATCAAACTGAAATGGTTCATTTACTTGCTGTTTATGTCGGGCATATTTTGATTTAGATAATATGCTATTAATTCTGAAAATATCTGATGTGCCATCAAATTAACTGGAATAAATCACATACCTTTAGAAAACTTTCTCATGTACCCTAAAAGAAGTATATGGGTGCAGTGAAATTAAAGGCCTTTTCCATATCTAACAAACCTTTCCCTCTCCATCCATAATAGGGAGCCATTCATACGTCCATCTACCCTGTCATATGCTGCGATGTCATCATAGAAACCTGAGGCAGAAGTACATCTTTTTCTCCGTCCGCTATATACCTGTAACGCCTGCCATAATCTCTATTCCAGGCACGGATTTGGTGGGGGCATGGGGGGGGGGTACGCTCCCCTGCTTTAGGCAAATCAGTAGTTACTTGTAATATAAGAGGAATGATATTTTCCATAGTATATGCAAAACCGACTTGACTATATGTTATTCACAGAATCATTGCAGTGCAGAGAAGGATTTGGTAACTAAGCTGGAGGATTGGTAGGGAGTTAGCATCACCCCAAATTTAAATTCTGTTAGTTATCACGCCTGCCCTTTTCCAAAGTCCTGGATCCTGCCCCACTATTATTCACCTTGTGATACGCATATTTTACCTAGGCCCATGAATGTCAAGGTTCAGTTAGAGGTAATGGCCTTTTTATTATCTTATGTGTAACGTTTCGACCTAACTCTGGCCCAGTGTACAGTACCCTGGCTACAGACGTGGGACGGTGGGAGGGTGTAGGGTAGCTGAGTCTACATGGCTGTTCAAGTGTCCTTGTGTGTGCTTTCGGTGTGTAGAAACAATAGTGACACTACTACTACTACTACTACTACTACTACTAAACTACTAAAACTACTGCTACTTTTTTTTCAGTCACCTCCATCCATTGGGGAATTATATTGTGAAGATCAAAACCAACCTTCCTAATACAGTCCACCATTTGGAGTTGTAATGTGAAGGTTAACACTAATCCTCATATTACAATCCTTTGGCCCCAAGCACGCCAACGGCTGTGGTTTCCAACCATGTACTGTTACTATTATTACATTATTTTTTATTTATTGATATTAAAGTGTAAATGAAGACATTAAACTATTGGCGTCGCTGGTCTATGCGACTCTTGACCACAGTAACTTCATAATCCACATCCGCCAGAGAGACAGGCCTGAGGGTTGATGGTCTTGTGCCCCTGAGACATAGCAGTGCAGACCTCACAAGGGAGAATGACAGTTGACATCTCATCCAGGCCATAACAGAACTCTGCGGTTGATGTTTCTTCTCAGAAAGAACCTCTGCCAGTCTCGAGTAGAATCTCACCGCCTCTAGATCCATCCCACTTGATGTGAACACAAGGGGAGTGAATCGACCGTGGTCCACATGTTGGATCCTTTCTTGATTGTTTCTGTTTTTTCCCTCTTTCATTCCTTTTCTATGCAGCTTTGAGAGACAGTTCATGATGACATGCTGCCATGGGATCGAATATCCTGATGTCGAAGAACGCCCTCTGCCCACATGTCCACAAACCTCAAGCACTGACATCCACTGTTGCATCGTTTGATGTGTTTGCTGTTCTGTGGGTGAAGCGCACACCGTCCAGGGGTAGCAGAGTTGGCTCAATCGTGACATCATGGCATATTTCCTGGAAGTGAGGTAGCAGATGCAAACAAAGCCTCCCTTCTTGCATACTATTGCACAGTTTGCATCAAAGGCAGTGCCACAAACACAGTGTTGAGGTAGGTTCTCTATTGGCATCCATATCTCAAGGCTATGGCATCAATAAATTCTTGTTTGTTGAAGTGGAAGCCTTTTGCCTTGAAAGGCAGGGTTGTGAGCCAGTTCGATGCCCCAACCTCCTGAGCAATTTCAACTCTTCTGCACTGGTCTGGTGTTAGATGTTCCATTATGTGCTGCAGCTGGTCCTTTTGTCTTGCTTCACACTCCTTGTTTATCTGTGTCTTTATGTCTTTCTGCCTTTGGTGGTCGATTTCACTCATCTCAGCCTGGGCGCAAATCTTCTGTGACAAGAATTTGGTGAGCCTGAATGAATTTCTGTGTTCCCACGGCTGCTGGATTTATAATGCCAAGGCCTCCCATCCTGGATGGTAGTGTTAGAAGGTCCCTCTCTTCTGGTGTGGGGATGTGGCCATTGGTTAGAGATGGGAGGAATGAATCCCTGATAGCATCCTGCAGTGGTTGTAGCAGCAACTCGATGTCTGGTATAGTCCTCATCACGAAGGTACACTTGTGCTTACACCATAGCATAATGCAATGTATGCTGTATGGGGTTCTGTTTTTGCATGGCTGAATAATACTGTACATGAATTTCTTCTACCCATGCCTTTACCTTATCACTCACATATTTGTCTTTGAATTCCTTAGTTCCAATCACAGCACCTAGATGCCTCTGACCTTCCTTGGTCACTATCACGTTTGTGCCTCTAAAGGCTTCCTGTGCACCTTGATAGTAAGCTGGTTTCACGATCAAGATAGACGTACTTGCATTAGGACAGTAACCTATTTCAGGGCCATGAGATGTCACAAGGTCCCACCAATTCCTCACGTCCTCCACCTTGCCAGCACCCTTGAGATAATCGGCATAGGGTACCTGTTTTACACTGGTGGCCTCTTATTTGATCTGTTGTTGCAGCACTGTCATAGCCAGGGCATACATAGCCATGGCAACGGTGTCCCCGTGGTAGCTCCTTCTGTGGATTGGATTACACTGACATCATGAGCAGCTGTCTTACCCACAGTGTAGAGGTCTGCAGGTTCTTTGGTGTTTTCCACGTATTGGGCAAATGCTGGGCATTTAACCTTGATGTTGTGCAGCATTGCCTCCCGGTTGATGAAATTAAATGCATTTGAGGCATCAACTAATAATACTGCCTGTCAGTTCTCTTCCTCATATATTTTCCTCACGGAGTTAACTGCTGCCTCACCTCCTGCCTGCTGGCCTGCACACACTTGGAGGTTGCCAACTGCCTGCATCACATCATCTTTCACCTCCTTGATGATGCATTTTCCTTTAATCCGTCTTAAGACTTCACCCACCCCGATGGGCCTACATCCAGGATTCTTATCAAGGGGGATCAGTCTGCAAGCCGTCAGTGCTTCGATGTTGTTGCACTGACTTGAAGCCAGCTTCCTCGCCAGTGAGGCAATGGTGTTATAAAGGTCTGTTGCTGCCTCCCGAAACTTGATGTTACTGAGGATTACTCACCAAGATTTTGCATCCAGGCCTGACGGTCCTGCCCCTCCCGGTGTGTGCATTGCCTTCCGCCACACCATATCTGCAGTTATCCTGTCATATATGATGGGACTGGGAGGAGTGTAGTTGCCATCAAGCTTTGACTGGGCACTTGCTTGTCCTGCAGTCGGGTGTTTTTCTTTTAGTTGTTGCATTGTTTCATCTGTCAGGTCAAGAATTCCGTTTGTGATTCAGCTGACAGAGATCTTGTCACCATCGAGACCTTCCTCTGTCTCATCTTGCTGCCAAAAATCCTTGCCACATCGTTGATATTCTGATTTCTTCTGCCTCAGTTGTTTATTCTCATCTCCAAGGCCCTTGCTTTCTCAAGTAGGTTGTCGATTTCACCTCTTTTTCATGTTTCAACCCGCCTTTTGGATGGCCTTAATATTTTCTGCAATGCTAGCTCTTGAGCGAGTCTTTTTGAGGAAGAGATGTGGTATCAGTGCAAGGATCTTAAGAGAGAATGAGGCAATGGGTGGGTTATTGTTGTAATTGGCTATCAGGCGAGTGATTTCCTTGATCATGTCAGTTGTAGCATTGCATTTGGGAGGTTCAAAAAGGTTACTTGACGACCATCCAACTATTTCATTATACGTGGTGTTCACCCAGGTTACTGCATTTTCTCTGGATTTGGTCATCTAGTATGTTGGATGACCTTCTCACATAGACCTGTGAGGCTGTTCTGTTTCCTCGTTGTTTGTGTCACTACCATTCTGAGGATTTATAATTCCAGGAAGATTTCCTCTTTCATGCACTTCTCTATGGTGGTCTTCATCCTGAGTTTCATTTCCGTCATGAACTTCCTGATGTTCCTAACCCCCATCTTCACTACTATTCACTTCCCCATGGTGATTTAACCCACCCAGCACTTCCATTATCTCTCGCATCTTGGCGTCCATCCCTATCCCTCGCTTCATCACGGGGTCTTTCACCACCACGCATGTCCGTGTGATTGTGCAAGTTGTCGGTGACCGCCCCATCAATTTCCATGTCACCAATCCGTCGCCTGCCATGTTGGAAGCGGTCAAGTGCCACTTCTGGTGGTCTGTGATTCCCAAGCACATTCATACATAGAGGCCCCAGCCTACAGTATGCACACGGCAACTTGTTTGTTGCACGTGAGCACCTGATACACTTATGCTGCCTACTGGAGCACTGACAACACTACTGTGGCATTGCCTTGGTGTTAATAAAGTTTTTATAGTGAGGTATAGTATTAATAATAATAATTATAGCTACTTTTTGTAGTACTTTTAAATGAAAATTAAATATAATGTTACTAGAACTACAGTTTTACTCTACGATTTTTAAATTTAGTTTTGATATAAATGAAAAATTTGATTGCTATACATCTATTTTTGCAGATAATATGATGAAGTTATGAAGCAGTTTGCACGTTATTCTCTAGGTTTGCATATTAGTTAATATCAAATTGGTTTTTCTTTGTTTAAGGGTTAAATAGGTGGCCAATGGATGTGGTGCAATACTGTGGAGCCTTGGTTATTGGTAATGGGTTAGGTGGAGGACTGAATCTGGTGAATGCTGATGGTAGAGAGTGGAATCTGAAGCAGCTGCTGTTTGCAGATGATACTGCACTGGTGGCTGATTCAGAGGAGAGATTAAGACAGTTGGCACAGGAGTTTGGAAGGATGTGTGAAAGGAGGAAACTGAAAGTAAATGAGAATATGAGTAAAGTGATGAAGTGTACGAGGTTGGTAGATAGTAGGAGGATGAATATAGTTTTGAATGGTGAGTTGCTGGAGGAGGTAGAGTGTTTTAAGTATTTAGGGTCACATGTTGCTGTTGATGGAAGAATAGATGCAGAAGTGAAGTTTAGAATGAATGAAGTAGGAAAAGTGCTTGGAGGAATAAAGAAAGTGTTTAGATGTCGTTCGTTTAGAATGGATGTAAAGAGAAGGCTGTATGAGGGTGTTGTGGTACCGACTGCGTTATATGGGACTGAAACATGGAATATGGGTGTAGCAGAGAGGAAAAGTTTGAATGTAATGGAGGTGAGGTGTCTGAGGAGTATGTGTGGAGTGATGCGTATGGATTGAGCGGGAAATGATCAAGTGCAAAGGAGAACTGGGTTGTTCGGGAGATGGCTAATCGAGTTGAGCAGAGGGTGTTGCGATGGTTTGGGAATATGGAGAGAATGGATAATGAGCGATTGGTGAAAAAGATACCTAGATCTGATGTTTGAGGTGTAATGCTGAGAGGAAGACCACGAATAAGATGGATGGACAGTGTGAGGAGAGCGTTGGATGCGAGAGGGATGTCTGTTGAGCAAGGAAGAGTGGCTGTGCGTGATAGAAATGAATGGAGAGAAATTGTGAATGATTAAATGATGACTCAGCCCTGAAGGGATATTCTCCCGCATTTTGTCTGATGAGCTGATCAGGTCAGGTGTGGGTAAGGGGATGGGTCTATTATGATGTGGCAGGGGTAATCCTTCTCTGCTGTCGCGCCCTGGTGCGGATGTCACTGATTGCACTGCGCAGTTGTCCCTCATGCGGTGTGGTGCGGTGAGGATCTGTCCCTTCTTCCTTTTGGGGCTAAGATGCGAATGAATGTGTTTGAGTGGATGAGTAAATTGGGAGTGTGTCATCCTGTCTCGGTTACCTCCCTTTCCTTGGGGGAAGGTGCCTAGGTATATAGATAGATACGGTGTAGGGGTGAGGGTGGTGTGTGTGTGTGTGTGTGTGTGTGTGTGTGTGTGTGTGTGTGTGTGTGTGTGTGTGTGTGTGTGTGTTGTGTAGTGATATTGGATCTTTAGACGTTATGGTATAGGGGTGAGAGTGGTGTGGTGTGTGGTGTTGGGACAGTGTGTGTGTGTGTGTGTGTGTGTTGGTGCTGTGACAGGTAATGTGTGATGTGTGGTTGTGGTGTGTTGTGGGGGTAAGGTAGAGGAATCTTGGTTTACTAAGGCACACTGGCATGAACAAAGGTTGTTTAGTATTTGTTTTAATTATAAGATTGTGATAGAGAATTATGAAAAGGTTGAGTAAGTAGTTCTAGTTTGCAATTTTATGGAGTTTACATTAGCCCGATTATATAGATATTATATTAAAATTACCCTTATTACTACTGTATTTAAAAATAATAGTGTATTTAAAACTAGCGTACTATGCTTAAATTTGTTACTTAATTGATGTTATATTTATCAGTCATATATATGAAAGTTAACGATTGTAATTATTACTATGCTATTTATTATTATATTACTGACTTATCTACTGTGATTGGCCATATATATATATATATATATATATATATATATATATATATATATATATATATATATATATGAAGAGATTTTATGTACAATAAGTTTTATAATAATTTAAGAACAGTCATTGTGTGTGTGTCAGTATGTATGATGTGTTTACATTACAGTGTCATCTAAGGTGTGTGTTAGATTCCCTACCTAAATGTAATTGTATGCCACACTTCTATACCATCTGGCTATGCTGGTGGTGTGTATGTAGGAGATTGTTGTATAGTTAGTGGTAGTTGTTGTTATATTTAGTGTTTGATACAGTGTTTGTAAATCGTATTATTAGGTAGTGTGTATGCTAGTGATCAATAGATGATATTCAGTGTGTGGTAACAGCTGATGTGTTAGGGAAATGGAGTTTATGCTCCAAGGATAATGGAGTAAGCCAGAGGTGTGTGACAAGCATCCAACGTCTCCTTGTTGTTTGTGGACAAAATTAATAATTGAAAAATAGGCTTCAGAGAGGTACTTATTTTGTAAGTGAGGGTGGCGATACTTATATTGCTGGGTGTGTGGGGCAGCACACATGTGGTGGTGGGTCCCGGGTGGCTGATATAATGTATGGTGTTGACAACAGTCCAGATAACCCTCTCAGGTCAGCACCTCGCTCCCTAACCGTCCCTACACACACACACACACACACACACACACACACACACACACCCTTCCTCCTCCTCACACTGCAATTTTAACAGTTTTTCACATTATCAAGCTTTATATAGCTGATATTTAAGAATTTCTTTCACAAATGAAGCGATGTTCACTTTATGCTGGAGTGGGTATCAATTTCTAAGAGCCCACAATCAGTTTTACTATGATTTCGAGACGATAACACGGAACGCCTGGCACACGTCCTCTCACTCCACCACCCAGAACACTACTACTACTACAACTACTACTACTACTACTGCTACTACTGCTGCTACTACTACTACTACTACTACTACTACTACTACTACTACTACTACTACTGCTACTGCTGCTGCTACTGCTGCTACTACTACTACTACTACTACTACTACTACTACTACTACTACTACTACTGCTACTGCTGCTACTACTACTACTACTACTGCTACTACTACTACTACTGCTACTGCTGCTACTACTACTACTACTACTACTACTACTACTACTACTACTGCTGCTGCTGCTGCTGCTGCTACTACTACTACTACTACTACTACTACTACTACTACTACTACTACTACTGCTACTACTACTACTATTAATAATAATAATAATACTAATAATAACAACAACAATAATAATCTATCTATCTTTTGCCAGACGCAATAATCCCGTAAGGGCTGGGTTATATGGTTACCACCCAGCGTTGTAAATGGTTTCTTGGCTTACAGGAAACCATTTTGGCTTGCCACTCAATGTAAAGCCAGCTGTAAAGGAAAGAAAAACAATAACAAGTGACAGGAGAGATGGGAGAAATAGGAAGAGAAGAGGGCAGGCACAGAAAAGAAATGATAAAGGCTAAGGAAGAAGTAGGCAGCACTACATCTAGTGAGTGGATGATGGTCGCCACCACCGACCACTATAATAATAATAATAATAATAATAATTAATATTATTATTATTATTATTATAATTTTGATAAACAAAATGATGGTTAATAATAAAATTACAGTATACTAAAATAACAATAATAATAGCAGTAATAAAATAATAATATTTAATAATAATAATAATAATAATAATAATAATAACTGAAGTGCCGTTAAAATGTCTAAGGACAATTTGGTAATGAAAAATTGCCACAGCCATTGTCTATAAGAAGCCGAGCTATAAAGTGCCTTTGAGGTCAAGGTCTTGTGGATGTCACCTTGGGTCATCAGGATCTATAACATTACCGAGACTGGTGGTGAGGAGCAAAATGCACGTCGCGGGCGAAGCACTTGGGGATGACACAGCAATGCAGCCCATTCTTCTGTACCTCTTTTGACTTTGATTACATTACCTACAGTAGATAGTGTTCAATTTACGTTCTGTTATTCACAGTGCATTTTCTTCCTTGGAACAGTGTATTTACTACAATCTTCAAAGGACGAGATGCCACTCCTAAGCTAAATAAAGTCGTCTGACCATAACAAAAAAGAAATAGCTATGAATCTACAGTATTGTAGCAAGAGGATTACCCCCTTCTTTCCATGACGTCTGTTTTATCTTTTTCTTGCTATTTCCAGACAATTTTATAGAGTCTTTCATGTAAAATCAGGTGACTTCTCTGTTTTCGGTCTTAGTCCAAAATTTTGGACCACAGGCGATCTCAGAGAATAATGATTAGATTTGGACTACATTAAGCACTGCATTCTGGCCATGTCCCAGGTGTATGCCATACAAATTTCATCCCTCTAACTTAAGTGCTTCTTAAGCTTTAGTGCCTATATTTTCCGGATCCCATCTGGGTTCTGGTAGTCGGATCAGGAGGATAGTTGGTCAGATGAATCGGCCAACCAGCACCATAATTTGGCGAGGAATGAATTCTGCAGCTCAATCTGTACGTGAAGGCGGAGATTTAAATTTTCCTTATAATAATAATAATAATAATAATAATGATAATAATAACAATAATGATATTAGTAATAATAGTAATGATAATAATAATAATAAGAAGTGATGCCAAGACACAGCATACTCGTTCCCCACAATCATTTTAGTGCTTACGTATAAACACAACAGGATATCTAGTCAAAGATGTCACTATCAGATTTGGAGTAAATCGGGTGATTATTGACGGTTTTATGCCCATTTGAAATTTTAGGCCCGACCCACCTGACACTAACCCCTCTACTGCTAACTGGGGGGGGTGACCCCCCTGATATAATGAGGCATGATATAGGATGCGGATTTGAAAAATGCACCTTTAGGTTATGCTTTCATGTCGATATCATGAATTTGAAAGGAGTTATGGCAAAACATGTTTTTTTTTTTTTTGGGGGGGGGGGCCTACAGCCTGGGCCTTGGCCCAATTTTGCCTAAAATTTAATCAGGTGATCAAAAGTTCATAACCCATTATTCCTATAATTTTAGTCAAAATCGCTCCATTAGTTTTCTCGTAAAGTTGTTAACAGACAGACAAACAAACAAAGAGAAAACTATAGCCGTCTCGGAACCCCTCCAGGTCGAGGACAGGTAATAATAATAATAATAATAATAATAATAATAATATACAGTAGTAGTAGTAGCAGTAGTAGTAGTAGTAGTAGTAGTAGTAGTAGTAGTAGCAGCAGCAGCAGCAGCAGCAGCAGCTGCAGTAGTAGTAGTAGTAGTAGTAGTAATAGCAGTAATAGTAGTAGTAGCAGTAGTAGTAGTATTAATAATAATAATAATAATAATAATAATAATATAACTAAACAATAATTGTAAAAAACATTTTGTCCAAGCATGTCGAAATCCCACACATAGTCGAAATCCATTTCCACCTTCTCCCTTGCTGTAACCATGTCTGATGGTACTGTATACAGTGCTGTGGCAGAAATTACTTGTGTCTGATAAACACCGGAACAAGGCAAAATGTTACACATATGGAAATATAAAGGCTCTTACCTTAATATGGTGCTTTAATTAAATAGTTCTCCAGGCACACCAACCATGTGCGTATTAGAGTCATGTTCATGCAGTTTTTCCAGTAGCGGTCTTATTACATGCAGTTCTCACGCATACTTCTCTCTAACTTTCCACTATATTTTATTGCCTCTGTAAAAAGGCCTTACGCTGTCTCACTAATACCTCCTGCTTTCCAATTCATCAGCCTCTCCACATCATTCTTCATTTCTGTAGTTTTGTTATTCTCTGGTGTCCTTTCCCTCTTTTGTATCACGAAGTCGAGTCCCGTTTACTCTCCAGTTTCTCAAAATAGCACGTCCTTATTTGTCGTCCGTTTATTTGCATTTACTACTTCACCTTTTGCATTTTTATTCCATTTTTTTTCCAACTCCGTAATAAATTTAATTTCATAATTTCTTGATACTTAGCGGTGCTGGAGAGGGACGTATTTGTGCTATGCAATCAATGAAACTTGGTGGTTCTGTCACCATTTATACACGTCCCTCAACATCCTGTCCTCTGATTGAGGAATGATAGACTCAAAGAAGAGCAGCTTAAATCAGCAGTCCACTGGGTTCACGTTTGAGATTAACTTGGAGCTACAACTACTAATGCTGCTACTACCACTTTGCATTCATTGTTTTCTATACCATATCCTTCATAAATTTCTGTTCCCACTGTACTCCGTCGTCATTTTACTAGAGCAACATTCTGTCATCCAAGGCAACCAATTCATCTATTTTTATTCCTGGTTGTCCACCCTCCATGTACCACCCATTTATTTATTTACTTTTTTTACTAGTCAATACATGTGCTGAACGTTGACAGATTAGGCATTCTTTGCCAGGTATTTCGTGTTTGCAGTCAACATTATTTTTTTTATATAGTTAAGCCGTCTCCAATATGTTTTCAGTCACAAGCAGTTCAATGTTGTTTTGCTTGTGAAAGGAAGAAGAATGTGATGGAACTCCTGGGTCCCCCGTCTGCCACACCACAGTATTGAGAACAGCCACTAATTTCGATCTTTTCTTCCCCAGAAAACATGATCTTGACACAAGACGCTCTCAGTACACTAGCATCAGGGCCGCTGCGTGGCCACGACCTCCTGCTGGTCACAGACGACCATAGTCAGCGCCTGCTGGACGTGAGCAGGGTGGTGGCAGCAGCTGGAGCCTCCCATACGCCTGTCCTTCTCCTCACCCAACTCTCACTCCTCCACACTGCCCATCCCGCCCGCCGCACCCAGGGCTCCCTGCTCACCGCCATCCTTCTCTTCCAGCACGACCCCACAGCCTTCCTTCTCCTCCTGGCAAACAACAAACACTGGAACCCCAGGTACCTCATCCTCTTCTGTCTGGACGCGCACCTGAACACCACCACCGTCCTCAGTCAGTCAGTCGTCCAGCGATCCAGATTCATTCTGCTGCTCCAGCCAGCTGCCAAAGCCAGCCGACCCCGCCTTCTTGCCTTCACCTCCAGACCTACAGATGTACGCCAATCAGTCAAAAAGACAACCCTAGGAGTCTGGAGTCCTGGTAAATTTCATGGTCGGGAGGCACTGTTTCCTCCCCGCTTCCACGACTTTGGAAGTCAAGTCTTGACGGTACCAATGATATGTGTTGATGAACCTTTTATTTACTTTGACGGGAAGAACATGGCAGGTGATTGTATTGGATCCAACGTAGATGCTGCAAAGACTATTGGTGATAAACTTAACTTTCGAACGAAATTTTTCTACATGGATGATGTAATATGGGGATTCAAAAGGAATGGGACATGGACGGGAATGTTTGGTGAGTTGATGTACAAAGATAGGGATCTAGTGATAAACTCACTGAACATCGCTCCTGATTCAGTAAGTGACTTTGATTCGACTTACCCATATTGGGAAAGTAGTTACGGAATCGTCCTGGAAGTGCCTCAGCCATTATCCCAGTGGAGGAACATCCTTTATCCGTTCTCCCCGTTAACATGGGGTTTGGTGTTTGTCACCACGGTGGTGATTTCCTTTCCGCTGGCTCTCATCCTTCACAGACTCCATCACACCAGCGACCCTACTGGTATCGTTCTCAATAACAATGAGAGAATGGAATACACGAGTAGGTGTGAAAACGAATGAAGGTGCGGGGATGGATGGTTTAAATAAAAGGCGAAGGATGAGATGGATAATAAATAACGTAGGTGAAGATGAAAACGGGGTAATGGAAATTAGATGGAATATTTACAATATCCAATCTGTAGAGAAAATCGAGGATAATCTCTATAGAAAGGTAAGGTATACTATAGTTACACAGTAGAGACGGGATTGACGAGATGTATGACGTGCAGGTGTGGCTGGGCGTAGCGGGGCTGGGGCGGGGGGGGGGCGGGGCGGCGGTGGAGAGACAGCTGGGCGGAGAGGAGAGTGGCTGGTGATGAAAGTGGAGCGATATGTTGGATGAGTCTTAAGTCGAGATGGGAAGAGACGCTGCGATGAGTCACCGGCAAGGAGTGGCGGTCGTAGGAGGCTCACGTAATTCAGACCACATGTGGCGGCGTCGGGGCCAGTGGTGGGGTGAGGGCAGATGTTGGTTCATTGCAGGTGTAGAGCTGTTGAGTAGCAAATGCAGAGAATGGCGGTGGGCAGACAGTGATAAGTGGCACCGTGGGGGCAGGAATTATGATGAGTTCGGAACAGGTGTTGGGATCAGGTGAAACAGTTGTGTAGGTCGGCGATGGTGACACTTGCGGGCAGGAACAAGGTGTGTGGGTGGGGTTGTTTGAGAGGTGAGCACTGTGGAGAGAAATTGTACACCCAGAAAGCACAGCCAGGTATTACACCACGAGAGGCACTGAGGAGGGGTGAGGCTGTGAGACGCGAGACGTCGTGTATCTGGTGGTGTCACTAAATATTGTAGGAGGCGGTCAGAATCTGATGGTCTGAAACATCGCTGCTACCAAATGTAACTTGCTATACTTTGGTGATAGAAACTCTGTGTACAAACAGCTAGATAAGGAGTTTATTACGAGCGCACAACAAAATAGTCTGTCCTTCTTGAATGTCTGCTCTGAACTGACGCAGTCACGGCGTCTTCCCAGGCGTGGGGCCCTGGGAAAGCGTGCTAGGTCAGCAAGTTTAGTGGGGGCATGTATGCATTGGGGGGACATATATACATCGGGGGTAGATATATTGTGGAGGGGGTACAGCTTGTTCACCAGGTGGATCAGTGAAAGGAGAGGAGAGCCAAAGATGGTGGTGAACATTGAAATCTCCTAGAATGGAGATTTCAGAGAAAAGAGAGATGGATAGAATGTGTTCCATCGTAGAAGTAAGATAGTCAAAGAATATTTGATAGTCAGTAGAATTAGGAGATAAGTAAACAGTGCAAATATATTTAGTCAGAGAATGACATGAAAGCCGAAGCCAGAGTGGAGAGAATTCAGAAGAATCGAGTTCAGGGACGCGAGAGCAAGAGAAGGTGTTGTGTATATATACACAACAGCCACTTTGGCTTTGAAATGAGTATTGAGAAAGTAGGAGGATACAGAAAAGGGTCTGCTGTCAGTTGCCTCAGACAGCTGAGTCTCAGAAAAAGAAGGTGAGGTTTAGAGAAGGAGAGGTGGTGCTCAACAGAGCGAAAGTTAGAGGAAAGGCCACGAATGTTGCAGAAATGAAGAAGAAGAGAGTCAGACAGTGGTTCCAGGCATCTTGAGTCGTCACCGGGAGAGGAGCTGAAGGTGGAAGTATTTATGGTCCCCCCCCCCCGGGAACTCCGAGGCTATGTTATTCGACGCCATTTTTTTTTTTTTTTTTTGAAAAGGAAGTGTGGTATGTACTGTGCATGTAGTTTGGTGTTGATAGATGCCTTGGCATCATACTTGCACTTCATCACCTCTCCTGAAAACTTAAGGGCTCCTTGCACTTGATGATGTACCTCAGCCAGCCTTTCCTGAAGGTGTTTCGCATAGCCGGTGGTGTCTGTAGACAGCTCTTCACGAGGTGGTCTTTCCATCAACAAGTTGACTGGTAAGTGTAACTCGTGGCCCAACATCAGTTTTGCAGGGGTGTAGCCGGTAGTCTCATGGGATGCAGACCGATATCCCATCAGCAATGCAGGTAACTTCTGGTCCCATTCTGTTTGTCCCTCTATGCAGTACTAGGCCAGTTCTTGTCCAAGGGTCTAGTTGAATTTCCTCACCATCCCATCTGATTGTAGCCTTAGTGGGGTCGTCCTGGTCTTTTTGATCCCCAATAACTTGCAGCACTCACGGAACACAGCAGGCTCGAAGTTTCTACCCTGGTCTGAATGTAGCTCTTGTGGCATCCCAAAATGACAGAAAAACTGGTCAACTAACACCTGAGCAACAGTTGCAGCCTCTTGATCAGGAATAGCATCGGCTTCTGGCCACTTCTGTGAAGTAGTCCATGACGATATATATATACCAGTTTCCTCTCTCAGTGAGTGGCAAAGGTCCAGCAATGTCCATCGAGACTCTTTCCATCGGTTCACGCACTTAGTACAGCTGGAGAGGGTCTCAAACACGTTTCTTGGGACCCTTCTTGGCACAGCACGCATCACAGGGCCGACACCACTCTTCAACATCCTGACGCATGCCAATCCAATAGAATCTCTGTCGCAGCCGGCTTAGAGTTTTCTTCACACCCAGGTGCCCACTAGTGATCTGGTTATGAGACTCATCCAAGATCGCGGACCTCATCTTCTTTGGAACCACCTGTTGCCAATACTTGCTGAGGCCATCAGGTGTTTCCCACTGACGCTCCAGTAGTCCAATGTTCAAACGAAGAGGTCCCACTGACTCCAGTAGCTCTTGGTTGCAGGGCTTAACCTGGAAACTTCTTCCTAAAGTGGTTGCACTGCACTCCGCTGCAGCCACTCCAGCACTTGTTGCAATTCTGCATCTTCCATCTGCATCCTCCCCAGGTCCTCATTATCTGATGTTTGCCCTGTCACTACATTACAGCAGCATTTCATCCTATGATTCTCATTCCTACTACACTGCATGTCGTCTGTTCTTCCGTCTTGTCGCACACTATTCATCAAGGTTCTTCTGCATTTCTTCAGCCTTCTTCTTATCATCCCAACCATTCTGATCCGAAAGTAACTCAAACTGAGCATGGTAAGCTTCCCCATATAATCTACCATCAAGTTCCTGAGGTTTCTCTTTGATTGGACCCCCATTATAGCCATGCCCTTCACTGGTTTGGGACCTATAAACTGGGGCATCATAATTAAGGCCAGGACTTAAATCTTCTATATTCTTATTATTCCACCCTGTAATGCTACCTTTAGATGCTTGGGATCTATCAAGATTCACCATACGCTGTCCATTCCTTTCATATGCTCCCTGTACACTAACCTGAGGCACAGCAGTGCAATATTTCTCTACAGTCTCAATTTTCTCACTAATTATCTTAACATGGTCGACTACGTGCTTCAGCTGGCTGTCTAAATGCTGTCTGCACTCTATCACAATCCCCTCACATATCTTTAGATGGTTGTCTACATGCTGTCTGCACTCTGTCACTATTCCTTTGCCAATCTTCAGCTGGTTGTCCACATGCTGTTTGCACTCCGTCACTATTTCGTCACTAATTGTCTTCAATTGGCCATCTACATGCTGTTTACACTCCATCACATTATTGCTTACCTCATACTTTGCTGCTCTAGCTTAGCATCTACTTCCTCCTTAAGCTGTTGCTGTTCTTCCTTCATTTCCTCAAGAATGCATCCAGCTGTCTTCCCACCCTCAGTTGTACTTCCCTCTGTTGCTCCTGTAATGCCTCTTGAAGTTGTTCATATCATTCTTTTCATTCTTCACGTTGTCCCTCCAGTTGTTCACTCTGTTCTTGCAATTGGACACTTTGTGCTTGTAATTGTTCTCTGAGTTCGTTCTTGAGCTCTTTCTGTTCTTCACTTTGGGCCTGTAATTATCTGTCTATCAATTGACAGACTTCTTAATCCCGGATGGGGTGGCCACAAAGAAATCGCCTCCACGTCACCCTGTCCCCTGCCATTTCACTGCCCTGCTCCCAACTCACACACACCCTTTATCATATACCTCTCCACTCCATCCCTCCATCTCATCCTCGGCCTCCCCCTCCCTCTCCCCCCTCCACCTCACTCACATACACTCTCCTCGTCAATCTCTCACCCTCCATCCTCTCCACATGGCCAAATCACCTCAGTGTCTTCCTCCTATCGCTTCCTATCACATCCACATCCACACCACAACGCTTTTTAATATCCTCATTTGTCAGCCTATCTCTCCATGTGACTCCACAGGCTCCTCTTAAATAACTCATTTCCACTGCTGTCATTCTTGACCTGTGTCCTTCCAACAACGTTCAAGATTCACTTCCATACGTTAGAGCTGGTATCATAATACTGTCATGTAGTAACTTTTTCACTTCCATGCTCACTTCCCTGTTGCTTATCACTGCTTTCAAGGAACCAGCAACCTTTCTTCCTTGTTGTACCCTTTCAAGCACTTCACCCTCCAAACTTTCATCTTTACTCATCACACTCCCCAGGTACTTAAACGTACTCACATTTTCCAATTCCTCACCATCCAACATAACTCCACATTCACTGACTTCACCTCTCCCAAAGACCATCACTACTCTTCCCTACATTCACCTTTAGATTCCGTTTCTTACACACTCTCCCAAACTCATCCACCAAGCCTTGCAGCTCCCCTTCGTCTTCACTGAACAACACAGTATCATCTGCAAACAACAGTACAGGGTGTTTCCAAACACTACCCTCTCTCACCAGGGCCACTCCAACATCCACTGCCCTACCTTGTATCTCTTTTATTACCCCATCCATGTACAGATCGAACATCCATGGAGACATGACACATCCCTGTTTGAACACAACCTTCAAAGAGAAAAATTCACTCAGTTCACCATCTACGCGCACTGCAGCCTTAGCACCATCATACATACTCTTCACAGCATTCAACAACTTCCCATCTACTCCATATATTCTTAATACTTTCCACAATCTTTGTCTATCCACCCTGTAATATGCTTTCTCCAAATCCATGAAGGCCACATAGAACTTCTTTCCATTCTCTAGAAAATTTTTCACTAAAGATCTAAGTATGATTATCTGATCTACACAATCTCTTCCCTTCCTAAAGCTTTCCTGTTCTTTTCCAACTAATTCCTCTGTTATTTCCCTAACTCTGATAACAAGTATTCTACCATACATTTTTCCTGTTACACTAAGAAGACAAATGCCTCTATTACCACACACTTCTTTTCCCCCCTTTCCATTGTACAGGGGAATATTTATACCTGACCTCCAATCCTCCGGGACTCTACCTTCCTCCCAGGCCAATCTGCACATCTTCCACATCCATTCTCCTACTATCTCTCCGCGATGCTTCAGCATTTCACCACACACTCCATCAATTCCTGGGGCTTTCCCCAATTTGGATTTCTTCATTGCTTCCACAACTTCTATCCTACTGATTTCTTCCTGTCTTCTCACCTCCCTCCTTCTCCCAGCCATTCCCCAGCCACTTATACTCACATTACATCCATTCTCTATGTTCAGCAAGTCCTTAACGTGTTCTCTCCATCTGCTCACTTTTTTTCCCATCTCTACTAGTAATCTACCATTTTTATCTTTCACTCCCCTGCTAACTTCACTGCCACCCTGTCTTACTCTCTTCACCTCTTTCCAGAACATTTTCTTACAGTTCCTCCACTTTACACTCAAATTCCTTCCAAATTCCTCATCCACTTTCTTCTTACTCCCTCTTACTAATCTTTCCACTCCTCTCTTCCTTTCTACATATAACTCTCTCTTCTGCCTCTCAACTTCTTGCACACCCCTTTTTCTCACCTACTCATTGTATGCTTTCTTATTTTGTGCCACAGCCTGTCTGTAACTGTGCTTGGAGTTTTTTCTGTCCTTCACTCTGTGCCTGTACTTATGCTTGGAGTTTTTTCTGTCCTTCACTCTGTGCCTGTAATTGTGCTTGGAGTTTTTTTTATGTCCTTCACTCTGTCCCTATATTAGTTTCACGATTGTCGACAGGGAAATTTCCTCCTCCTGCCCAGCTCAAGACCTTGTCTTCACACCTTTTGCTTCCATGTCGAAGGTTAGACTCACTGCAGCACTGAAATTATCCCACACTCCTGACAACAGTGTTACGTCCCTGTCCCACACTGCCACAGGCTCCAACAGCAGTAGTTTAGTACATGAAGGACGTTGCCCAGTAAGGAGTTCTTCCTATGGTCAACCTTTAGGTGTACAGTGCACAAGATCAGCTGAGCCGAAAATAAACACTGGCTCCTTAAAATTCACTGTCTTTATTTTCCAAATAATTCCATTTAATGTTTTCCAACTTCTCTTCACTATTCTCACAAGCACTGGAGCTATACACACTTTACTGATTGCAGTTACACTTAAAGTTTAACAACACTTCACAGTTATTACACAAAATGCTTGACAACACGTCACAGTTATTACACTTAATGCTTGACATCACTTCCCAGTTTTTCACAAGTACCAAAAATAATCTTCACTGACAGAAATTACCCTTAATGCTTGCCAGTAACACGTCACAAACTGAACCAAAACCGAATGAACTTCACTCAAACTGAACTGAAAACCAACTGAACTTGTTCTAGTCTCTTGTCCATCCTTATATAAACTTGCATTGTTCGAGAAGCATCTACTTCTTCACAATTCTGTAACCTGCTGGTCTTGTACTTGCCCCTAGGAACAACAGTTAGCAACTAGGAGACATCCAAATATGCTAGAGTTTTCTTACATTACATAACAGTCTAAATCATTTACCATACGAAATTAAATTACATAATTTAAGAAGCGGCCATACGACGTTGAGTACAGTGCTTCCCGTCCGATCAGCGAAGTTAAGCAACGTTGGGTCTGGTTAGTACTTGGATGGGTGACTGCCTGGGAACACCAGATGCTGTTGGCATCCCTACGTGTCAAGTGGGGTTGGTGGAGGATTAGTGTTCCTCCCTGTAAAACAATTAACTCTAAGCCCTTGGCCACCCCGTTTGGGATACATGGCATCTGGCAATGAATGAAAATGAAAACAAGCAACCACTTAAATCAAACATTTTAAAGAAAAAAAGCAGAAAAATTAATGCATAACTTACGAAATAACTACGCTCACAAACAGCAGGCAAACTGGTAACTCTGACTCGTACCGATACCGGAACTACCATAAACGAAACGGCGAGAAGCTTCTCAAGCACCTAGCTCGCAAATCTCACTTCTTAATATGTCCTAAAACTTTCCCCAGCTATGGAAAGGAAAAAGGAATGGTTTAACAACAGATGTAGAATGGCACATGAGGCAAGAAAAAAAGCATGGAATAAAGTGAGAAGGTATAGTGAAATGGCTTGGGAAAAGTACAAGCAGGTAAGAAATGAATATGTATAGGTGCAGAGAGAAAACGAAAGGAAATACGAAAAAAGATATTATAACCAGATGTAAAAAAGAGCCGAAACAATTTTATGGGTTTGTAAATGGTAAAATGAAAGTTAAGGACAGTATAATACGACTGAGGGATGGAGATGAAACTTACGAAGAAGAATTGTGCGATATAATGAACAACAAACTGCAGTCAGTTTGTGTGTTGGAAGAGGAATTTAGGGAACTTGAAATGGAACCTAGGATGACGAGAATGGCAGAAATTATAGTTGACGTGAATGAGATGCTAGAGCGGATGAGGGATTTGGATGTGAGAAAAGCAATGGGACTAGTTGGTGGGGCTGGATGGATCCTGAAGGAATGTGCGGACCAGTCAGTGTGGCCTGTTTAGGTCATTATCAAGGCCTCGTTGGAAAATGGACAATTACCTAAAGATTGGAAAAGAGCAAATATTGTGCCAAACATCAAGGGAGAAAATAGGGAAGATCCACTCAGTTACAGATCTGTATCACTTACTAGTATTGCCTGTAACATCTGTGAGAAAATTATTAGAAAAAGATGGATAAAGGATTAGGGGATAATGACGTGATAACACCAAGACAATTTGGTTTTAGGGAAGGAAGATCATGTGTTACTAACCTACTAAGTTTCTACAGTAGGGTAACAGATGTCATAGAAGAGAGAGATAGGGATGTGCAGATTGTGTCTGTCTTGATCTCAAGAAAGCATTTGACAAGGTGCCCTATAGGAGAATGCTGTGGAAGTTGAAGACCTTTGGAGAGGTGCATGGGAAACTATTAAAGTGGATGGGAGATTATTTGATAGGAAAGCAGATGAGAACAGTTATAAGAGATAAGGTTTCACAAAGGTGAGACGTGACTAGTGGAGTACCCCAGGGCTCTGTCTTAGCACCAATAATGTTTCTGATATATGTAATTGATTTCCCAGTAGGTTTGAATAGTTACATGAGTATGTTCACATATGATACTAAAATTATGAAACATGTTAAATGTATTGATAGTTGTAAAAAACTAAAAGTGGACTTGTACAGACTCCACAGCTGAAGCCAGACTTGGAAAATGGATTTTAATACCAAGAAGTGTCATGCGTTAGAAATGGGAAGGAATGAAAAAAGACTACACTGGATATGTCATAAAAGACTTTGTAGTAACTTGTAGAGAAGTTACATATATATTGACTTGTGGACGAGCGGTTGTTATACTTGAGTAGTTTGTAAGTAGATAATCTTCGTTCCCTTTTTGTCGTGCAATAACAGGAGAGGTAAAGATGAGTATGAGACTATTTTTATTTGTCTTGGAAATATTAACAAAGTCTCTCACACACGAGTGAAGTATAAGTGGAGACCCGCGAGCTACCTCCCTGTCTCTCTCTCTCTCTCTCTCTCTCTCTCTCTCTCTCTCTCTCTCTCTCTCTTTTCTCCTCTCGCCCTTGTTGCTAGGCTCGTTCTCCCTACTACCTGCCGGTTCTATGGCCTGTCTCCTTCTGAGCTCTGCTTCCTAAATTGTGGTGTAGCAGGGGTCGTGTCACATGTGTTTCACTGTGGTTGGAAAGTTCCAGAAATCTGTGTGTGAGTATGTGTGTATGGTCACTAGGCTTTGTTCGTATGGTATCTCGCTGACGCACTACCAATATCATCCCCTGACTTGCTACTTCCTGTGTTTGGTCAACATTTCCTTAGTTAACTTGCAAGATCATTTCCCTTTCCCAGGCTTGCGCGGAGCTCTGTCTATTTATCTATTTATCTGTCTATCTGTTATGATTTGTAATTATAGTATGGACTCATAACATTGCTCGGCCACGCCGCTGAAGGTCCTCTAACAGCAATTATCATTGACATATGCTAATCTATTAGTTCATAATATGGATTATAATATTGTATACATGTAATATTCATAGTAAATTGCAATGATCCAGTAATATTACATTTTAAACAAGTTGTATACATATTTGAATAAATGCAATGGTTGTTGTATGACATTTTGTAAGATGTGTATGTATAACAGACATACGCATATAATTGTGCAATGGTAATACTGCTAGGTTATTGCATTACATATTGAGTTATCCCTTTAGTAATGTCTAATATTTCACCTAACTTGGAAGATGATTCTATTAATACAGAATTGTGGTATAATTGTATGACTTATAATATTGTAGTAACATTGTGGTAATACATAATTGTAACATTGTGAATTGTTACATAATTAAATTGTAATTGTTACATTGCAGTAACATTGTAGTAATACATAATTGTAACATTTTATGAACTGTTACATAATATTGTGGTAGTGCATAATTGTGTTGGCCTTATAACTGTAGTTACATTTTGTTAATGCAACTGTTACATAATTGTAGTTAAAGTTACATATAAGTTACATCTTGTTAATGCAACAATTACGTAATTGTTATATGTTGTTTGTAGTTACGTGATTGTAGTTAAAGTTTCATAAAAGTTACATCTTGTTAATGCAACTGTTACATAATTGTTACTTATTGTTTGTAGTTACATAATTGTAGTTAAAGTTACATAAAAGTTACATCTTGTTAATGCAACTCTTACATAATTGTTACATAATGTTTGTGGTTACATAATTGTAATAATTGCAGTCCTGACATTGAATCCGGTCATGCTGCGGTCGATGATATGATGTGCCATGCCACTAGCTTGTGGAGACAACAATTTGGTTTTTTGTTTGTAGTTTATGTGGTGTTTTGGCATTTGTAGTAACACTTACACTTATTTTCATTTGTTTGTTATGTGATCTTACTCTATTTCTTTTTCTTTCTTCCTTTTTTTTGGTATGTAATGATTTTCTATAGTTTGTTTTTCTTCGTTTGTTTACGCATTTTCCCGTGTTGTTCATGGTTGCATAATTGCTGGCTAATTCCCTTGGGACCCTTTTTAAAGGTTTAGTTTATATTCCACAGATATTACTGAAAATGATATTATATAGCCCCATATTTTGTTATTTTATATAAAAAATATATATACACTATAAGCAGTATTAACTATATGCACTGACTTGTTCTTCACTTGTACCTATCGTGGGCAATATATGTGTCAGCACTGTGTGGAAATCTTTGTCTTCACGATTGTGTTGAAGATGTTCGTTCTTGCTAACGTCATTTGTGTTGGCCATTTTTTTTTTTTCTGGTTTTCCTTGTAACTTAATTTATCTGTTTCCACTAGGTAGCTTTAATTAATAAATGTTTAATACAGTTCTTTTAATCGCTCACTGAGTAACTGTGATGGTATATTTTCTTTATTACTTTGTAGATGTAATAATGTATAGCTGTATGTATGCAACACGTATTTTATGTAGGTATAAATGGTAACACTCGTTTGTAGTAAATAAATGCTATAATACTGTAAATGAATGAATATATACAGTGTAGAATATTTATTGTTTGTGCAAGTATTTAATGATTGAATTCTGAAGATAATTGAAGTAGGTACATGTATTTAAGTTGTAACTATACAGCACGTTTTATACGTTTGTGCAGAAGTTTTTTGTCTATCACTGTGTATTGTGTAAATGAAGTAACTCACTAATTTTTACCGTGGTGGAAATGGTGTGAGTGGTGTTGCACGTGGTGATAGCGTTGTTCTTCACGGGTTGATTGACGTGTTGTGGGGTGTCAGACACACGGCTTGTCGTCGTCTCAGCACACGTATGGTGACGTCGACTTCCCACACTGGTAGCTGTGGTGAATACTGAGTAGCGATGCGTAACCTGGGTGAAGAAATGTGAGTAAGACGTGTTATCAATGTGGCTCTGGTGTTTTGCTGTGTGTCTTGACCTCTGCGTCAGCGATGGAGGTAGGTGGGACGGTAGGAGAGAAAGGAGGGTGAGGTCAGATGGTTGTGAGTCGTATCTCACTCTTCGTTTGTTTGTTTTGTTTTTTCTTTCTTGATGTATTCTTGGTCCTTTTTTCTTGTGATTTACTCGTTGTGGGATGAAGACTGCCACGACTTGTAGGTGCGTGTAGAAGATTATACAGATGACTCGTGGAGTTGTTACTTGTAGTTGATTGTAGATGGTTGTAGTTCGTTGGTTCGTCGTAGAAATTGCAAGATTGTTTGTATCAGTACTTCGTTAAACTACTGGCAAGACGTCGTGTGACCTCTTCACCTCTACATCAGCATGATAATTGAGGAGACGGAGGGGGCTGGTTGGAGAGAATACTGTCAGGAGCTGGTTGTGAGTTGTTGGTTGTGAGAGGAATTTTGTTTTAAATCTTGATATTTTGTAGGAATTCACTGTAGATTCGTAGACGAGGTTCGTACTTTCGCTGCCAACCAAATGTCATAAAAGACTTTGTAGTAACTTGAAGAGAAGTTATATATATATTGACTTGTGGACGAGCGGTTGTTATACTTGAGTAGTTTGTAAGTAGATAATCTTCGTTACCTTTTTGTCGTGCAATGACAGGAGAGGTAAAGATGAGTATGGGACTATTTTTATTTGTCTTGGAAATATTAACAAAATCTCTCACACACGAGTGAAGTATAAGTAGAGACCCGCGACCTACCTCCCTCTCTCTCTCTCTCTCTCTCTCTCTCTCTCTCTCTCTCTCCTGTTGCTAGGCTCGTTCTCCCTACTACCTGCCGGTTCTATGGCCTGTCTCCTTCTGAGCTCTGCTTCCTAAATTCTGGTGTAGCAGGGGTCGTGTCAAGTGTGTTTCACTGTGGTTGGAAAGTTCCAGAAATCTGTGTGTGAGTATGTGTGTATGGTCACTAGGCTTTGTTCGTATGCTGTCTCGCTGACACACTACCTACATCATCCCCTGACTTGCTACTTCCTGTGTATGGTCAACATTTCCTCAGTTAACTTGCAAGATCATTTCCCTTTCCCAGGCTTGCGTGGAGCTCTGTCTATTTACCTATTTATCTATCTATCTATTTTGATTTGTAATTATAATATGGACTCATAACAGATATATAGAATAGGCAATGAGATAATTAGTAAAAGAAAAGATGAGAAAGACTTGGGAGTGATTAAGCAGGATGACTTGTCACCAGAAAATCATAAAAAACAAAACCATTGGAGGAACTTATGGATTACTGACTAACATGGAAGTGGCTTTTAATTATATGGACGAGGAAATGTTGAGGGAGTTCATAGTGACCATGATAAGACCAAGACTAGAGCATGCGCTGTGGTATGGTCACCTCATTTGAAGAAGCATATTGATAAACTAGAGAGGGTTCAACGGATGGCAACGAGGATGATACCGTGCTTAAGGGAACTCACCTACGAGTAGAGATTGGAAAAACTGAAGTTACCAATATAGCGCAAGAGAAGGGAAAGAGGTGACTTGATCACAATATTAAGAAATGTAAGAGAATTGGAAAGGGTGGATAGAGAGGATCTTATTGTGTTGGATGATGGAAGAAGAAGAGGTCATGATTTCAAGTTGAGGGAAAGTAGATGTCTTAATGATCTTAAAAGGTTTAGTTTCCCGAATAGAAGCATAAATATTTGGAATGACATAGAAGAAATGGTGGTGCAGGCAAAAAACATTCATATATTTAAAACCAGACTAGATAAATGTAAATATGGGGACAGGACAACAAGAGCTTAGCTCAATTCCTGTATACTACAAATAGGTAAATACACACACACACACACACACACACACACACACACACACACGATATATATATATATATATATATATATATATATATATATATATATATATATATATATATATATATATATATATATATATGTGTGTGTGTGTGTGTGTGTGAAGCCTTTGTGGTTCAATGGTAAACTGTGCATTTTTATACCCTGAAGAACGAGGGTTTGCACCTGCCGGGGTAATAAACTTTGGGAGCGTTCTTCCGGCCAAGTACTGTTTTGATGAATATAAGGGATGCTGTGGTTTCAACCCGTGTCGAATGCTATAAAGTATGCTTGCACCCAGTCAGCTTGGGTGGGCCAATTACACTTGGTTCACAGACTACACACACATCCAAAGCCACTCCAACACTACAATTACACTTACAAGCAATTCTCACTCAATATACAATCTCTACCAGACAGCCTAAGCCACTTGGTAAAAATACATAGGCTGTATCGTCCCGACTTCGGTTGGGATAGGCCGGTCCTGCAGTGGACACTCAAACGGCTGATGATGATGATATATATATTAGGGTGGTTGAAAATTTAAAATTCGATGAAACATGGCTACTTTGATGACCTATAGTATGTTTTCACATGAACTTATTGTATTTTTAAAAATGAGTCAGTGGTACACCAGCAATTTTCAGTTAGTTTCTATGGCACTGACGCTCCAGCATTCAGTGATTACCAGTGATTGGCAACTATAAATGATAACCCATTGTTTTGAATTCCTGTTACCAACTACACGAACTGGTACTGGTTTACAGTTTTGAATTTTGTATGAGTTTGCGTATTTTACAGGAATCATGGCCAGTTGCAGCAACCGAGAAAGCATGACTCTGTTTTCGGCTCATCATGCAGTCTTCCGGTAAATCAGTTGCCCACTAACTGTGATTCACAAGGGCATATTTGGAACATAAATCCACAAATCCGTCATTAAGCATCGAAGCCTATGCGGAAACTGTTGCACTTGAAGTAGCTGGAATTTAAGAGAAAGCTTCCATCTCAACTATTGATTACACCAGTGTTGTTATTCGTGTGAAACTCCTGATAGCAAAGGGACAGTAACTTTGGAAATATCCATTGAGCAAAAGGACTTCCAACATCTACACAGAGAAACCTGCCAGCTTTGACACCTTATTTAATATTAGTCGTTACAAATGTTTCAAAAACTTCAGTGCACGTGAGAGGTCTTAGTGTCAATGCGCTACAGCAGACAAGATATCGCCTGAGGAGTGGCCTTTCTGGGTTGACCAAAATAATTGCAGAAAAATTTATATTGGTGGAATGGACCGGAAGAAGAGAGCACAAAATATGTGTGCAGCAAACAGAGTGATCAAAAGGAAGACCTATGAAGAGTCCACTGGAGATACTAAGCAAAATAATGAAGACATAATGACACCATGTATTGACGAAAGTGATGCCTGTGATGAGCAATATGATCAATATGTTGATGATGATACTCCAGAAGTAGGTGGAAGCAAACAGTCAGAACAGTGTCAGAACAGATTAGGCTATCCTGAGCTGAATCGTGTAGCTGATCGATGTCAAGTAAGCAGTAGAGACATCTGCTGCATTTTGAATGCATCACTGAAAGATATGAATATTCTTTGTGAAGAAAATAAAGTTGATCACAGTAAACTTCGCCGTCAGAGAAAATACTGGAGAGATGTCACATTGAAATAACATAAAAATGACTTGAAGGAGATCGTTTGCATCAGTTTCGATGGAAAAATTGATCAGACGCTCAAGGAAACCCCAGATGGTCAGAGAATCAGAAGGAAAATCACTACTCAGTAGTTGCTTTTCCTGACGCCGTTTACATCGACCACGTTTCTGCCGAAGTGGAAGAGCAGCAAATATTGCCAAGGAAATCATGCCTGTCATTCGAGAAACCGATTCAACAGATTCGTTGCAAGCTATCGTCTGTGATGGGACAAATGTCAATACTGGAAAGAGAAATGGAGTGATCTGTGAGCTCGAAACACAGCTTGGTAGACCACTACAGTGGCTTGTTTGTTTGTTGCATCTTCTTGAACTAATTTTCCGAAGGTATTTCGAGGCAGTTGATGGTTCAAGAACAGGTCCACGAGGCTGCAGAAGAGAAGTAGGTCAATCGCTTGAATCTGACCCAAAAGATCTTCCAGTTGTTGGTTATGAACGTGTTGCTGGAAAAACTTGCATTTTACCAGAGGGAGCTGTAAGTGATCACAGCAAAGATCATGGCTACCTGCACCGTGGATGTTTGGCAGTGCAATTGCCAAGTGGAGTTACTAAATGAAGGTGTGGGACCATCTGCACAACCAGGACCGCTAAATCATGCCAGGTGGCATATGAAAGCTAATCGCGTGCTGCGACTTCACATGTTAAAGGAGCAACCATCACCAACCCTTAAACGTCTCGTTTCATTCATTGTGAACTACTATGGTCCTGTGTGGTTCAGGGTGAAAGCCAACAACTCGTGTCAGGATGGAGCCAAAAGTTTATTCTTCATGGTGGAGCTCCTTCAAAAGCTGCCATTGGAGAATCAGGCGATCATTCGCTCTGTGCTTGCCAATAGCAGCGACTTCTGTCACCCAGAGAACATCCAGTTGTCGGCTGTTGCTGATGAAGATGTTGGGGTACGTCTGATGGCAATCAAGTTCATGAAAAAAGCACAGGTGAATGAGAATGATGACCAAGCCCCAGTTACAATACTAGAAAACTTGGCACTGAAGATAAACTTAGGTGCCAAGAAGCACACTGAGCTGGTAGAGCTTTCTTTTGCCACAATTCCTCCATTGCTGACGAATACACTGAACCAAATGGACGAAAGCCAACCCATTGTACTGGATGTGTACCCTTGCCATTGCCAAGGAGTGGAATCCTGCGTCAAGGACGTCACATCCACCACAAGTAAAGTATTTGGGCATGAAACACGTCATGGTATGCTCGTCCAGTGTAAGCAATCTCGCAGTTTGTTCCCGAAGCGTGAAAGTAAACAAGACTTCTGATGTGTTCAACTGTTCATGCCACTTCTACTGTTCTTTTTTCTATTTCATGAAAAAAATGCCTTTCATATGACATGAATAAGTTCATTTCAACTGTTATTTTTATTTTTAAAACTTAAATTTAACACAGAAATTGCATTTTAGGTCATCCGAAAAAATAGCGTGTGTTTCTACGTTTCTTTTGAGAAATAACTCTATACTCAGATCCAAGTTGCTGGAATAGGCACGTACGAGTATATATCATCATCATCATCATCCAGACCTTCTTTCCCTCCCTATGGCAGGGTGAGGAGGAGAACGTCCAGACAGCCTAAGTTTCTTATTAAGGCCTTCATAGCACCAGCAACTTTCCTTCCTTGTGTCACCCTACTTTCCACTTCTTTTGCACATTTTCCTCTCTTTTCTATCACTCTACTCAAGTATTTGAACTCTCACCAAATCCAGTCTTTCTCCATTCACTGTAACGTCACACTGGGATTCACCTTCTCTCCCAATAACCATCACTTTAATTTTTTCTAAATTTACTCTGAAGGCACGACGCTCACAGACATTAGCAAAACTCTGCACTAGTCGACCAATTTCTTGTGCGGCATTTGCAAGTAGTACTGCATCATCATAAAACAAATATGAGATATTCTATCCATCACCATTCATTACCAACTCCATCCCTCTCTCCATTACTGGTGGTTTTACTTCTCTTATCACTCCATCCATATATATATATATATATATATATATATATATATATATATATATATATATATATATATATATATATATATATATATATATATATATATATATATATATATATATATATATTGAACAACCATGGGAACATCACACAAGCTTGTCGCATATTCACCCAGATTCCCATTTACCCTTACACATGCTTCACTACCATCATAAAAACTCTTGACGGTACCTAGCAGCTTACCATCTGTACCGTACATGAGTAAAACCTTCCACAATCCTTCTCTGTCTTCTTTGGTGTATGCATTCTCCAGATCCATGAATGCCATAACCACCTTATGGTCGTTCTCACAAGCCTTCTTCACTATTTGCCTCACCACAAATATTTGATCCACACATCCTCTACCACTCCTAAAGTCACCCTGTTCATCACTCACTAGGACTTCTGATATCTCTCTTACTTTGTCGAAAATTCCTCCATATACCTTCCCTACCACACTCAAAGTTATGCCACGATAATTTTTGCGCTCACTTCCCTCACCTTTATTATTACAGGGGTACAATCACAGCCTTTTTTCCACTTTGGTGGCACAGTTTCACTCATCCATTGCCTTTTTACATATCGCGAACAAGCATGTGGTAGAGAGATAGTAGTAGAATGGATGTGGAAGATGTGCAGATTGGCCTGGGAGGAAGGTAGAGTCCTGGAGAATTGGAAGTCAGGTATAATTATTCCCCGGTACAAAGGAAAAGGGGAAAAAGAAGTATGTGATAATCATAGGGCCATTTGTCTTCTTAGTGTTATAGGAAAAATATATGGTAGGATACTTACTGACAAAGTTAGGGAAACAACAGAGGAATTCGTTGGAGGAGAACAGGGAGGTTATAGGAAGGGAAGAGGTTGTGTAGATCAGATATTCATTCTTAGATCTTTAGTGGAAAAGTTTCTCGAGAAGGGAAAGAAGTTGTATGCAGCCTTCATGGATTTGGAGAAAGCATATGACAGGGTGGATAGACAAGGACTCTGGAAGTATTAAGAATCTATGGAGTAGATGTGAAATTGCTGAATGCTGTGAAGAGTATGTATTTTGGTGCTGAGGCTGCAGTGCGTGTGGATAGTGAACTGAGTGAATTCTTCTATTTGAAGGTTGGATTGAAACAGGGATGTGTCATGTACTCCAGGGATGGATCCAGGGGGGGATGAGGGGATGCATCCCCCCCCCCCCCACCGGCCATGCATCATTGAATAAAGGGCAATTTCAACACTGAAATATCAGTATGTTGCGTCAAGTCTTTGGTTGAATCAATGAGTCAGACCCCCCCACCGAAAATTCCTGGATCCACCCATGATGTATCCATGGCTGTTCAATCCGTATATAGATGGGGTTATAAAAGCGATACAAGGTAGGGCAGTGGATGTTGGAATGGCCCTAGTGAGAAACAGCAGTGTTTGGACACTCCCTGTACTGTTGTGTGCAGATAATTCTGTGTTAAGTAAAGACGAAGGGGAGCTGCAAGACTTGGTGGATGACTGGTAGAGTGTGTAAGAAACAGAATCTAAAAGTGAATGTAGGGAAGAGTAAAGTTATAGTCTTCAAGAAAGGTTAAGTCATTGAATGTACAGTGCGGTTGGATGAGGAGAAAATGGAAAATGTGAGTGCGTTTAAGTACTTGGGTAGTGCGATGAGTAAGGATGGAAGTTTAGAGGGTGAAGTGCTTGATAGGGTACAACAAGGAAGAAAGGTTGCTGGGTCCTTGAAAGCAATGGTAATAAACAGGGATGTGGGCAAGTACGTGAAAAAGTTACTACATGACAGTATTGTGATACCAACTCTAACATTTGAAAGTGAAGCTTGGACCTTGTTGGATGGACACAAGTCAAGAGTGAGAGCAGTGGAAATGAGTTATTTGAGAGGAGAATGTGGAGTCACATGGAGATACAGACCGACAAATGAGGAAGTGAAGGAGCATTGTGGTGTGGATATGGATGTGATAGGAAGCAATAGGAGAAACACACTGAGGTGGTTTGGCCAGTGGAGAGGATGGAGAGTGAGAGACTGACGAAGAGATTGTATGTGAGTGAGGTGGAGGGAGGGGAGAGGGAGGAGGAGGCCAAGTATTAGATGGAAGGATGGAGTGTTGAGGTATATGAGAGAGGGGTGTGTGAGCTGGGAGCAGGGCAGTGAAATGGCGGGGGACAGGGCGACATGGAGGGAGAGGATTTGTTTGTGGCCACCCCTTATGGGATAAAGGCACATATATATATATATATATATATATATATATATATATATATATATATATATATATATATATATATAGATAGATAGATAGATAGATAGATAGATAGATAGGTGGGGGTGCTGACCATCCACCCACTCGATGTAGTGCTACTCTCGGGTGTCTGCCCTTTCCTCTCTTCCATCCTTCTTTCCTTCCATCCTTTTCTGTCTTTCTTTCCTTCATTCTTTCCATGTCCTTCTGCCTGCGGGTGACTTTATACTCCCTTTTTTGTCTTTGTTTCCTTCATTCTTTCCTTTTCCTTCTGCCTGTGGGTGAATCTACACTGAGTGATAAGCCAAATGGTTTCCTGTACACCAGGAAACCATTTACTACGCTGGGTGGTAACCATATAACCAAATTTTGGCACCTGGTGGTTTAGTGGATAATTATTGCTCTGCAGTCGGATTGAGCCAGTGAAGGTTTATATCCAAGGGGTTGTTGGGGTTGATTGCTCATGCAATGCAACTCATGGATGAGTGAGGCTGGTCACTCATCTTAAATGTCGAGACCAACTCCCTAGCCCCGGGCTCCTACGCTCCTCATGGGGCAATGTGGGATTGGATGATATATATATATATATATATATATATATATATATATATATATATATATATATATTGTGAAATCAGCCGTTTCGTGAAATGGCTAATTAGTTTATGAAATAAAATTCGTTTAGGCTGAGTTATTTTAGACTGATTAAAGATAAAGTTAAGCTGAGTTAAAATACATCTATTTTTAGTTAAGCTGGTTCAGTTAGATTAAGGCTAAGTGAAGTTATCCTGAAATAATCATACGTACTTAATCAGCCCTAACTTACCTAACCTTAACCTTAATTCACCTAACCTAAATTTAGCAGAAATTAATCTACCCTTACCTAATCTTACCCTAAATTACCACAACTACTGTATACAAACTAAGAATAAAAATATTCAAGTTCAGGAAATTACTTTTTCATATAATGACTCATACGACAATATGCCTGTAATATATATATATATATATATATATATATATATATATATATATATATATATATATATATATATATATATATATATACAGTAAACTCTCGATATACAGAACCCTCTTTTAACAAAGTTCGATTTCAATGATCACTTTAGGTAGGCCGAATGTTATGTTCGTTTATCCCTGGATAGGCATAGGTCTTGTTTAGTAACACAATAGGCATACCTGGGTATTTTTCACCCAGCCCTGGATGGAAAAAAAATGTTCTAATCAATATATATTCTGGAAACTTGGTATGATTATGGAATAACCTCTCTTGTTCACACTGATACAGTTATTAAAGAAGAAAGGCAGAAATGTAATAAAAATCCTGAGATCATTAAAAAAAATTAAGTTTGAGAGTTGATACTTAAATATCTACGAGAGTAAAAATTTTTTTGTCCTACTCCTTGCCTGTATCCTTAAATCCTCCCAAACACAGACTGCTAGTTACCCTTTTATCGGAAAACCATAAGTGAAAATACTACTCACACAATTGGCACAGCCGGGTGAAAATCACCCGGAGTAGACTGTAGCACCAGTCGAGCAGGGAAGTAGTTCAAAAGGTGGATGGAAAGCTGATGACAGGGAGAGTTAGAGCTCTCGTTTCATCAGCCCTAGGGACTAGTTCCTGACCATCCCCGTTTGCTGAACGTTTTCAGTGTTTCAGTAACACAGAGAGTAGGCCAGCATGCCCTCCAATATAAGTTTCTCAAACTATCAACACCAAATTTCATGCACAGTACACACTATAATTCCTTTTCAAAAGAAAAAAGAAAAAATGATGCACTACAACAATGCCTCGGAGTCCCCGGGGAGGGGGGGGGACCATAAATGCCCCCATTATCTGCCCCTCTCCCGGTGACATCTCTTTGAGCTGCCTGGATCCACTGTTTGACTCAGATCTTCTTCATTTCTGCAACATTCACGGCCTTTCCTCTAACTATCTGTCTGTCGAACACCACCTCTCCTCCTCTAAACCTCACCTTCTCTTCCCTACTGAGACTCAGCTGTCTGAGGCAATTGACAGCAAACCCTTTTCTGTATCCTCCTACTTTCTCAATACTCATTTCAAAGCCAAAGGTAGATGTTGTGTATATAGACGCGACGACCTGTCTTGCTCTCGTGTTCCTGAACTTGATCTTCTGAGTTCTCTACTCTCTGGCTTCGGCTCTCCTTTCATTCTCTAACTAAATGTATCTGCGCTGTATACTTGTCTCCTAATTCTACTGACTATCAAAAATTCTTTCAAAATCTTACTTCTACGATGGAACAAATTCTATCCACTTCTCCTTTCTCTGAAATCTCCATTCTAGGAGATTTCATTGTTCGACACTACTTTTGGCTCTCCTCTCCTTTCATTGATCCACCTGGTGAACAAGCCTTCATGTTTTCTATGCTTAACCGTCAGCTGCTACACACCCATATATGGCCACTCTTGGACATTTGCTGTGTGTGCGATACACCCAGATCTGGTCCCGTCCTGCCTCCCAAGGTGAGGCATATTGTATGTCATAGCGACACCTGTCAACCCCTTCTCACGGCCGTCTGGGTCAGTCACCTGTGGGTCATGATGGAGAGTGGACGTACTGAGGTGTCACTGGAGAACATCTACCTCTAACCCACCTCCCACACACAGCATAAGGACCAAAGGCCTTGTCCCGAGGCGTGGCAAGAGGCCTTCAACTACTTATGTTTATAGATGTTACGAGAAGGATGACGAATTGCATGTCAGAAGATAGAAAAATAAAATAAACATAGCGCACTGCTTGAGTAAATCATTCATTGACCCACCACCACCATCCTCCCCTCATCTGCCCGTAACAATCATCACAACTATCGGGGGCTAGAAACGACGGTAGTTTATACTTGCTTAGGCTTCTACAGTTTACTGGCTGTTCACTCTGT
>NC_136997.1:16503695-16523695 GCF_032717465.1 Coenobita brevimanus | reverse complement strand
TAATCAATTCTCTCCGTTGGGCAGCTCCGATCATAACCTTGTTACTTTAACCTGTCCTATCACTCCGGTACGGCTTGTTGACCCTCCACTGAAACGTCGTCTGTGGCACTTTGGAGCTGCGGATTGGGAGGCCCTCAGACAGTACTTCTTTGATTTTCCCTGGAATGTTTATTGCTTCCATTGCCGGAAGCCATCTAAGTGTGCGTTGTGCATTATGGAGGTTATTCCCTCAGGCATGGAAACATAAATTCCTTTCTCATATCCTTTGACTAATGCAAGAAACTTTTGGTTCAATCACTCTTGTTCTAATGCTATCCGCAACAAGGAGAGGGCCTATAAAAGGTACCAGAGCCAGTCCACCCCCGAATCACATCCTTTTTATGTTTTTGCCCGGAATTGTGCTTAGTCTGTTCTTGGCTCTGCTGAAAATAATTTCATCCATACTAAATATTCTCAACTGTCCAACTTGGATTCTTTCCGCACTATCTGCACCTTGCCAAAAACCTTTCTAACAACTTTACCTCATCGTCCTTCCCTCCTCTTTTCTACTCTGATAGCTCTGTAGCTATTTCTGCTACTGATAAAGCAGATCTGTTTGCTCAGACTTTCTCCTCCACTTCCACCTAAGACAATTCTGGTGCTGTTCCTCCCTCACTTCCCCCCTCTGACTTCCTCATGGCTGACATTAATATTTCTTCAGCTGATGTATTATCTGCCATCACTGGCCTCAATACTAACAAGGCATATGGGCCTGATGGAGTCCCTCCTGTTGTCCCCAAGAAGTGTGCCTCTGTTATACACCCTGCCTAGGTAAACTCTTTCGCCTTTGTTTTTCAACTTGTACATTTCCTTCCTGCTGGAAGTTTACTCTCATCCAGCCAGTCCCAAAGAAGGGTGACCATTCCCAACCCTCTGACTATTGTCCAATTGCTTTATCATCCAATGTCTCAATAGTTTTTGAGTCTATTATTAACAGAAAAATTGTAAAGCGTCTTTCTTATTACAACCTTCTTTCTGATCATCAGTATGGGTTCTGTCAGGGATGCTCCACTGGCGATCTTCTCACCTACCTTTCAGACTCCTGCTCATCCTCCTTTCGGAACTTTGGCGAAAACTTTGACATTGCACGTGACATCTCAAAGGCTTTCGATCGAGTCTGGCATAAATCTTTAATTTCCAAACTGCCCTTTTACGGTTTCTATTGTTCTATCTGTGCCTTCATCTATAGCTTCCTTTCTGGTTGTTCTATAGCTGCTGTTGTAGACGGCCATCGTTCTTCTAGATCTATCAACAGTGGTGTTCCTCAGGGCTCTGTCCTATCACCAACTCTCTTCCTTTTATTCATCAATGATCTTCTAAGCTGTACATCCAATCCTACCCACTCGTATGCTGATGATTCCACCCTTCACCTTTCCATTCAGTTCCCCCAGTGTCCATCTCAGCAGTTACTTAAACAAACAAGGGATGAGGCTACGGCACACCTAATATCTGACTTGGCTCGTACCCCTGACTGGAGTAAAAATAACCTTGTTTTTAATGCACCAAAGACTCAGTTTTTACACCCATCAACCCGACAAAATCTTCCACAGGAGTACCCACTAATGTTTAATAACATCCAGCTCAATCCTGCATCATCCTTGAACATGGATGCGGTTTCATTCACACGGGACTTATCTTGGAAAGATCATATTGCATTCTTGTAAAATCTGCTTCCAAGAGATTATGTGTGCTAAGCCGGCTCCGTGCCTTCTTTACTCCTGCACAGTTACTGAATTTATACACGGGTTTTATTCGCCCCTGTCTAGAGTACAACTCTCATGTGTGGGAAGGCTCCTCACATACAGCTCTTCTCAACAGAGTTGAGTCAAATGCTATTCGTCTCATCAGCTCTCCTCCTCTTACTGGCTTCCTTCAACTTTTGTTTCTTCACCGCACTGTTGCCTCTTTATCTCTTTTCTATCGCTACTTCAATGGTCACTGCTCCTCTGAACTGTCTGCTTGCATCCCTCCACCTCTATGACAGACGCGTAGCACCATCTAGCAACAAACTCTCATCCCTTTGCTGTCCAGCTTTCTAATACAAGAAACCGTTACTCCCAGTCCTTCATTTATGCATCAGGTCAACTGTGGCACTGGCTTCCTCTGTCTGTATTTCCCACTTCCTATGATCTCCAGTATTTCAAACACAGTGTCCAGGCATCTCAAAATGAATGGATCTTGAATTTGGCTGTGTTTTGTATTGTTTTTGTTTTTTCTTGGAAGGAACGTTCATGTGGGTCAGCCTTTGGTTTCTTGTTCCTTACATAAAAAAAAAAAACAATATATGAAGACCGAGGTGTATAGAGTCACCCACCCACCTAATACCGGGTCTCAACACACAATGCAGCTACCAAAAGAGAGAATGTTGTGGAGATAAAGGAACCATGTATATAATACAGTGTTGCAATATCACTGGTTGAATTTCATCCAGGTATGCCGGCCCAGGGATAATGAATTTGCATTCAGTAAAAGGATGGGGATGAGTGAAATGCCAACCAGCATGGCCCTCGTACACACACACACACACACACACACACACACACACACACACACACACCTCTGCATCCTGCAGATGCTGCAACAGTCTTTCGGCGACCAACATCGTTAGAGGAGCCATAAATTGAGCATATATTGATTAAAAGAGCCAGTTAGACCTAACTGTATGTTATTGTGAACAGCTGTATAGCCGATCTTTGCTTTGTATTTAGCAATCTTTGTCTGGTAAAAGCCATGACACCTCGGAAATTACCGAACAGCATGGTGTTCGGCTTGAACGAACCATTGGCTTTCTCGATAGTGTGGCCTTAAGTACTTGTAGGGAGATAGGGCAATCGATTATGGATCGTTAATCTCAGCCGGAAAAATGTAATGAGACGCAGTGTCAATGAGGTGAGTTACAGCACTCTTGGGTTACAAAGTTTATTGTACACAGTTATATAAAGTAAGTTAAAATTTAGTGGAGTGTGATCCTAACGTCGGACCTTCTCTCTAGCCGTTCTCTCCCTTTTCTCTGATCTGAAGGGAATCTCTCTGACATTATATTCAGCGTGGGGAGGATGTGTATGTCTGGTAAATATCCATCACGTGGACTAACTGGCTAGGGCTGGTTACTCCACGTGTTTGAATACATCATGAAATTCTTGTTCGTCTGGACTATGAGGAAGTTTGAGATACATTGTATGGTTACGGATTCTTGATGGTCTGGGACAACAAAGGTTGTGGATATACATTATGTGAATTGACATTCCTGGTTCGCCTAGGTAAGAGGATGTGTTCTGTAACTCTTCCTGGAGAACTCGGACATAGCTACCTGTTTTACATAATGTTTCCTATAGCTATATTGTTACATAAAATATTGTGTTATATTATGCCTACATATCGCTCGGTCACGCGAAACTGGCGTACCATCGACAGTAAATATTGTCATAACATATTAATGAATACTGTTACAATCAACTTGTAAGGTAATCAAGTGAAATACATAATATTGTAAGGTTCAAGAATACTCCCCCAGTATCCCTGCTTGTCGTAAGAGGCGACTAAAAGGGTTGGTGGTGGAGTTAGTGCCCCACCCCGTAAAAAGAACTAACTAAAAAAGCGAATAAAGCACCTCGGACCCAGACGGATCATATGGCGACGACTAAGGAACGGACAAAGGACATTCTTAGGATGGGAACATGGAATGTGAGAGTAGTGAATGATGAAGTGAAGGAGAGAGAGAGATTGTTCAGGTGCTTGAGGATGCAGAAGTGGATATATGTGGATTGACTGAAACTAAATGGTACGGTGAAAGGGTGAGAGAATGGGAATATGGTTTAGGTATATGTGTGGGAGTCAATGAGCATGAGAGGGCAAGAGAGAGGGTATGTCTGATGATAAGCAAGAAGTGGAAGGAAAATATAAGAGAGTATGGAACAGTGGGTGCAAGGATTGTATGGGTGAGGATGAAAGTAGGTATACAAGCATGGGCGATTGTATGTGTGTATGCCCCGACAGAGGATAGAGTGGCTAGAGTGAAAGATGAGTTTTGGGTGAGAGTAGAAACATGTATGGACAAGTTTGAGAGGAGTAAGAGAGTGCTGTTGATTGGAGACATGAATGGCAAAGTTGGGAATGTACGAGTGGATGGAGTGGTTGGTCAGTGGGCTGTGCCAACTGGAAGTAGGTGGGAATGGTAGTGCTTTGGTGGATATCTAAGCTTGTAAGGGGTTGGCAATAGCCAACACCTACTTTCGTCATAAGATGATCCACCTGTATACATGGAGAGTAATGAGAAGGATGGATGGTGAACTTGTTGAACGAAAGGCAATGATAGACTACGTGTGTGTGGATGAACGAATGAGAAGACAAGTGTTGGATGCAAGAGTATGGAGAGGGTGGGGGAATGGAGTCTCGGACCATCACTTAGTGATGGCCAAGGTAGAGCTGCAAAGAGAGGAGGAAGCAGCTCCTGTGAGAAGAGTGGAGAAAGTGCAAGATAGTGAGAAAATGACAGAGTATAAGAGCATAGTGGAAGAAAGATTGGGAAGGTATGAGCTAGAGCAGATGGAAGGGGTGGAAGACATATGTAAGATATTCATGGAAGAGATAGGCGCAGTGTGTGAGGCGGTTTGTGGAGTGAGGAGGAGATGCAAGGGTGTGCAAGGGACAGCATGGTGGAATGATGAGGTGAAACGAGCTGTGCAACAAAAGAAGAAGGCATATAGTGAATGGTTAGTGAGTAGAGGTAGGGGAGAAGATGAGAGACAGAAGAGAGAGGTATATGTGAGCAGGAGAAGGGAGGTTAAGAGACTGGTGAAGGAGAGTAAGAAGAAAGTGGATGAAGAGTTTGGGAGGAATCTGAGTGTGAAATGGAGGGAGAGTATGAAATTGTTTTGGAAGGAGGTAAAGAAAGTAAGGCAGTGTGAAAGGGGAAATAGTAGGGGAGTGAAAGATAGGAATAATAGATTGTTGGTGGAGAAGAGAGAGAAATTGAGGAGATGGAAGGAGCACTTTGAGGATTTGTTGAATGTAGAGAGTGAGAGCAGTGTGAGTATAAGTGGTTTTGGGAATGGCTGGGAGAAGAAGAGATGAGAGGAGGGAGGAAGAGATCAGTAGGGCGGAAGTAGTGGAAGCGATGAAGAAGATTAAGTTGGGAAAGGCCCCAGGAATTGATGAAGTGTGTGGTGAAAAGCTTAGGTATGGGGGTGAGATTGTTGTGGAGTGGATATGGAAGTTGTGTAGATTGGCTTGGGAAGAGGGAAGGGTTCCAGAGGACTGGAAATCAGGTATAATTGTTCCTTTATACAAAGGCAAAGGGGAGAGAGAAGTATGTGGTAACCATAGGGGTATTTGCCTTCTTAGTGTGACTGGTAAAATATATGGTAGAATACTCATTGATAGGGTTAAGCATATGACAGAGGAGCTAGTTGGAGAAGAACAAGGGGATTTAGGAAGGGAAAAGGGTGTGTAGATCAGATATTTGTTCTAAAATGTTTAGTGGAGAAGTATCTAGAGAACGAAAGGAAAGTGTATGCTGCCTTCATGGACTTGGAGAAAGCTTATGACAGAATAGATAGGCAGGGTATGTGGAAGGTATTAAGAATATATGGAGTGGAGAGGAAATAGTTGAGTGCTGTGAAGAGTATGCACGAGGGAGCTAGGGCTCCCTTGCGAGTGGATGGTGAGCTGAGTTCTTTGATCTCAATGTGGGACTGAAACAGGGTTGTGTGATGTCTCCATGGCTGTTTAATATATACATGGATGGGGTTGTAAAGGAGGTGCAAGGTAGGGCAGTGGATGTGGGGTTGGCTCTAATGAATGAGGGTGAGACTTGGAAGATTCCGGTGTTGCTGTTTGCTGATGATACAGTATTGTTGAGTAAAGATGAATGGGAGTTGCAAGGTTTAGTGAATGATTTTGGGACAGTGTGTAGGAGGAGGAATCTGAAAGTTAATATAAACAAAAGTAAAGTTATGGTGTTTGAGAGGAAAGAAGTTACAGAGTGTGCAGTGAGGTTGGATGGTGAGGATATGGAGAATGCGAGTGCATTCAAGTACTTGGGTAGTGTGATGAGTAAGGATGGAACTTTGGGGGATGAAGTGCGTGAAAGGGTACGGCAGGGAAGGAAGGTTGTTGGCACACTGAAAGCAATGATGAGATATAGGGAGGAGAGAATGGAAGTTAAGAAGTCACTGCATGATAGTACTGTGATCCCTACCCTGACGAATGGAAGTGAGGCGTGGACCTTGCAAGAGGGGAACAAGTCAAGAGTGAGAGCAGTGGAAATGAGTTACTTGAGAGGAGCATGTGGAGTGACGTTGAGGGCAGGCTGACGAATGAAGAAGTGAAGGAACGTTGTGGGGCGGATGTGGATGTGGTTGAGATGATTAGGAGAAATACACTGAGGTGGTTTGGACATGTGAAGAGAATGGAGAATGAAAGACTGACTAACAGGGTGTATGTAGGTAAGGTGGAGGGAGGGAGAGGGAGGGGTAGACCGAGGATGAGGTGGAGGGATGGAGTTGAGAGGTATATGAGGGAGGGGGGGAGAGTTGGGGGGAGGGTAGTCAAATGGTGGATGACAGAGCGACTTGGAGGCGTTTTGTCTGCGGCCACCCTTTGCGAGATTAGGGCGTCGGGCTTTAGATAGATAGTAAACTTACATAACTGAGATAATGTAGTTATATATTTGTACATCTATAATAGTAATAGTAAAATAATACAATGGCAAGTCTACTGTAGTCAATTATACAATATATTTGAGAAGGACTTGCTGTATATATATATATATATATATATATATATATATATATATATATATATATATAGAGAGAGAGAGAGAGAGAGAGAGAGAGAGAGAGAGAGAGAGAGAGAGAGAGAGAGAGAGAGAGAGAGTGTATATATATATATATATATATATAGAAAATATAGATATATATATATATAAATATATATAAATATATATATATATATATATATATATATATATATATATATATATGAGCCTCTGTGGTACAGTGGAAGAGTGTGCGTTTCGTACACGGGTGAGCCAGGAGTTCACGCCCCGCAAGGGTAATAAACTCTGGGAGTGTTCACCCAGCCACGTACTGCATTGGCGGACACCAGGGGTGCTGTGGTTGAACTAGTGTCACTTACTATAAAGTAAGCTTGCACACAGTTGGCTTACGTAGGCCGATTATGCTTGGTTCACAGATTACACACACATCCAAAGCCACTCTAATACTACAATTACACTTACAAGCACTTCTCATCCTACATACATCTCTGCCAGACAGCCTAAGCCACTTGGTAGAGATACATTGGCTGTATCTCCCGACTTCGGTCGGGATACCCCTGGTCCTGCAGTTGACACCCAAACTGCTGTTGAGATGAGATGTTATATATATATATATATGTGTGTGTGTGTGTGTGTGTGTGAGGAAGAAGGAACCAAAGGCAATGAGCCCACAAAACTGTTCCTTCCAAGAGAAAAACAAAATACAAGAGAGAGCCAAATTCAAGATCCATTCATTTTGAAATGCCTGGACACACTGCGTTTGAAAGACTGGAGATCATAGGAAGCAGGAAATACAGACAGAGGGAGACAGTTCCAGAGTTGACCTGTTGCATAAATGAAGGACTAAGAGTAACGGTTAACTCTTGCATTAGAGAGTTGGACAGAAAAGGGGTGAGAGTTTGCTGCTAGACGCGTGCTACGCGCCCGTCATAAAAGTAGAGGAATGCATGCAGACAGTTCAGAGGAACTGTGGCCATTGAAGTAGAGATAGAAAAGAGATAAAGATGCAAGAGTGCGACGAAGAGACAGAGGTTGAAGGGAGTCAGTAAGAGAGGGAGAGTTAGTGAGACGAAAAGCCTTTGTCTCCACCCTCTTGAGAAGAGCTGTATGTGGGGAGCCTCCCCACACATGAGAAGTTGTACTCAACACAGCAGCAGATAAAACCCCTGTATAGAGTCAACAATTGTGCAGGGGCAAAGAAGGAACGGAGTCGGCTTAGCACACCCAATCACTTGGAAGCAGATTTTACAAGAGATGTAATATGATCTTTCCAAGACAAGTCCCGAGCAAATGAAACCCCAGGCATGTTCAATGATGATGCAGGATTAAGTTGAGCATTATTAAACATAAGTCAGGTATACATGTGGAAGATTTTGTCGGGTTGATAGGTGCAAAAACTGAGTCTTTGATGCATTAAAAACAACCAGATTATTCTTACTCCAGTCATAGATACGAGCCAAGTCAGACATTAGATGTGCCATATCCTCATCCCTTGCCTGTTGAAGTAACTGCTGAGATGGACGTTGTGGGAATCGAATGGAAAGGTGAAGCGTGGAGTCACCAGCGTATGAGTGGATAGAGTTAGATGTACATCTTAGAAGGTCATTGATGAATAAAAGGAAGAGAGTTGGTTATAGGACAGAGCCCTGAGGAACACCACTGTTAATAGATCTAGGAGAAGAACGATAGCCGTCTACAACAGAGGCTATAGAACGACCAGAAGGGAAGCTAGAGATGAAGGCACAGATAGAAAGATAGAAACCGTAAGGGGGCAGTTTGGAAATTAATGATTTATGCCAGACTCGATCGAAAGCCTTTGAGATGTCAAGTGCAATGGCAAAGCTTTTGCCAAAGTCCCGAAAGGAGGATGACCAGGAGTCTGAAAGGTACGTGAGAAGTTCGCCTGTGGAGCATCCCTGACGGAACCCATACTGACGATCAGAAAGAAGGTTGTGATAAGAAAGATGCTTTAAAATTGTTCTATTATGAATAGACTCAAAAGCTTTTGAGATACAGGATGTTAAAGCAATTGGACGATAGATAGAGGGTTGGGAATGGTCGCCCTTCTTTGGGACTGGCTGAACGAGAGCAAACTTCCAGCAAGAAGGAAAGGTACAAGTTCACAGAAAAAGGCGAAAGGTCACGCCCATATGCCTATTAGTACTGTGGCCAGCAATGGCAGAAAATACATCAGCTGAAGAAATTATAATGTTAGCCATGAGGAAGTCAAAGGGGGAAGTGATGGAGGAACAGCACCGGAATCGTCTAAGGTGGAATTGGAGGAGAAAGTTTGAGCGAAGAGATCTGCTTTATCAGTAGAAGAAATAGCTACAGAACCATCAGAATAGAAAAGAGGAAGGAAGGATGATGAGGTAATGTTGTTAGAAAGATTTTTGGCAAGGTGCCAGAAGGAGCGGGAAGAGTTCGAGTTAGAGAGTTGAGAGCATTTGTAAGGATGAAATTATTTTTTGCAGAGCGAAGAACAGACTTAGCACGATTCCAGGCAGAAATGTATAAAAGATGTGATTCACGGGTGGGTTGGTTCCGGTACCTTTTAAAGGCTCTCTCCTTGTTGCGGACAGCATTAGAACAAGCGTGATTAAACCAAGGCTTTCGTGCATTAGTCAATGGATATGAAAATGGAATGTATGCTTCCGTGCCTGAGAGAATAACCTCCGTAATGCGCAAGGCACACCCAGATGGCTCCCGGCCATGGAAGCAATAATCATTCCAGGGAAAATCAAAGAAGTACTGCCTGAGGGCCTCCCAATCCGCAGCTCGAAAGAGCCAGAGACGACGTTTTTTTTGGAAGGTTCGCAGGCCGTACCAGAGCGATAGGACAGGTTAATGTGATAAGGTTGTGATCGGAGGAGCCCAACGGAGAGAAAAGATTAACAGTGTAAGCAGAAGGATTAGTTGTAAGGAAGAGATCAAGTATGTTGGAGCTCTTTCCAAGGCGGTCAGGGATACGGGTAGGGAGCTGTACAAGCTGCTCTAGGTCATTAAGGATAGAAAAGGTGTATATATATATATATATATATATATATATATATGATAGTATAATTAAAGTAAGCCTATATTATGTGTAACCCATATTTTGTTATTTCATATAAAATATATATACAATATTTACAATATTTACTCACTTTAGTCTCGTTTGTACACAACAATTCTTAAAAATTGATTCCCGGTTAGCAGTCCTTGCTTGCATTCTGTGCATGACCAAAATTAATTCAGTAAATATGATGGAGAAAATTACAAAGATGACTGGAGCTGGGCTGTATACATAATATAGGTTAAACATAATCTTACTGTATTCTTCCCAAGGTTGTATTGTCTGATTTATTAATTGCATGGTTTCCTACTTGGGTGAAGTCAACTTAATGTGTGCACTTACATTTAAGTTCATCCTAGGCAATGGCTGGAAGTTTTGTGTGTATGGTTGAGAATGGCATAATGGTTTTTAGTGGGCAAGGTGGATAGTGTAGGTGTCAGAACTGCACAGTAATCTGGTGAGATTTATAAACCAGATGCTGATGTATGGAGCTAGAAGTGTGTCTGGGCAAGTCACAAAAACTGATGTATTTTGAGTGAAGTAGAAGAACTGTGAATGTCCAATGGGCTGATGATGGATGGGTTTATCTGGAGCTAATGTGAAGTTGCAATGATGAGGGATGTCATGATCTTTTATGATGGCCATTTCACAAGGGACTGTCTCACCTGGCTGAAATGTGAAGGTGTACGCGGGACAAAGGTGAAATGCATGTAACGATGTGTGACATTTGTGTGCAATTGTTATTTCACTAGTGAAAGTGACGGCGTCCTGTTTCTTGTTGACCATGATGACTTCAGTTTTGATGTTGATGGTGACTAATGAGTCATCTTTCTTTGAAGGAAAAGGGATATTTGATATACTGTGAAAAAATCATCTGTTACGAATGGTACATGAACTACTATTAATGTTGTTGTGAGTGTTGCTTCCATATATGGATAATATAACATATTTTTTTCCTCAAACAAAGGTTTCAGTCCATGGTTATGTATGCCTTGACTAATTATTTGCCGGAGGTTGTGAATGGGTAGTAAATTAATGGTGATCTTTCCGTTACCAGCATTAGCAATTCCTTTCATGAAGGCCTGATACTGAGCTCTAGTATTGTCTAACTGTAGTATTATTACGTCAATATGTTCGGTGATCACAGAGAGGTGTTGGAATAGTGTATTGTTACCTTCTAGTGCATTTACTTTCTCAACAATTCCTAGAGTTAATGCTTCTGCCTTCCTTAGGTTCTTTACAATCGTCAGCATTAAGATGTTCTGAGTATCACCTAACTTATGTTGGTATGAGAGAATTTGTGCTATTTTGTTAATTTATTTTTTATTTCCTCTAGATCATTTTCTGTAGCTAATCCAAAAATATTACCTAAAATTGCTGCATCTAGGTCAAACAAACCGCGTCTGTTACGTGTATTTGTGATGTCGTTCCTTGTCTCAAGTGTGTTATTCCCAGCTGATGGGATATCCTGGATCATAGTGATCATTACGTGCTTAGCCTGTTCTAGCTTCCAGTTAGTTAATATTAGTAATTCAGCTACTCCATGTGTGGGGTGATCATATGAAGAAAGGTGTTTTAATACCGCTTTCAGAGTACTAAGTGGTCCTGATATCTTCTATAACATTATTGGTATGTCTTGCAGCAGGTCCAAACTAACTTTGGTACTTATTATGTCCTGTACTATTGCTATTGAAGCTGTTGGGGCTATCAAGCACCCTTGTCGGACTACATGTTGAGAATGTAAGTGAGGTGATCCTCTTGATATCAACAGGGACATGATCCATGGAATTATTTGCCTCATCTTTACCTACCGAAAGAACAACTGTATTAGAGATTTAATCCACTGTTGTTAGCATATTATGCTAAGGGTCATGATAATGATGATGAATAATATTGTACATATATCTTGGCCTGTTTAATCCTATTACGTATAAAAGGAGTCTAAATCGATTCCTAAGTCATGTAAATGCCCTGTTTTGGTGAGAGTTGTATTGGTTACACCTGTGCTTGTCTGTTTGGTATGCGACCGCAATTAATTCCGATATGTGTTGATTGCATCCGGCTTATTTTCACCGTGTGTACTAGGGTTTTCGGTCGTGCCTGGTGTTTTATAGTTGCAAGTTTAAATTCTTGAGACCTTTTATAAGTGATCAATATGTGTTTCTTTTTCTTCGTCACTCGATAGTGACTTAATTACTACCTTATTGTCTCTTCTCTTGATTACCCTGTATGGGCCTTCAAATTTAGGTGAGAGTTTATTAATTCTAGTGTGAATGAGGCTATAGACAATATCACCTATGCTGATATTTGATTCTTTTGCCTTCTTATTAAATGATTCTGTCACTTCTTCCTTGGACATCGCTAACTGTTTCTTTACCTTTGTGTGTATTTCTTGAAAATCACGTAAGCAAAGTTTAGGATAATCGTCAAATTATATATGGGAATTTGCTCGCCCTCTAACGTCTCATAAGAGAGTCGTTTGTCTGACCCGTAAATAATGAAAGAAGGTGTATTGCGTATTGATTTATTAATTGCACAGTTAAGTGATGCTTCAACTCTGGGGATCCAGTCATCCTAGTTTGCGTAATTTTCATTGTGAATGTGCCGTAGTGCATCTAATATTTTTTATTTATTTATTCTGCCTTTCCACCAATCCATTGGAAGCTGGCTGGTAGCCCAAGATATTAACTTTCTTTATAGTCTATTGTTTACATAATTCTTTTAAAATTTCAGAGTTAAACTCATCACCATTGTCGCTTTAGCACCTTCGGTGTGGTTAACATACAGATCACACCATCATTGAATACCCGTGCGACTGTTTCTGCTGTTTTATCCTTAATTGGAACCAAGATCACAAATCGTGAGAAGTGATCAGTTGCAACAAAAAGATATTGATTGTGACTGGTAGTTAAGGATAGTTTAAGTAATCAACCGCAACAGTGTCCCACGGTTTGTCTAGGTACAGGATATTGTCCTATAGGTGCAGGTGATAACGTGTAACCTTTATGTTTCGCACATGACTCGCATCTGTCTAGGTGATAATATATGTCTTTGCATAACGTTGGCCAGTAATATGACATCCGGGCCTGCCTGACTGTCCTGTCCTTGCCAGGATGCCCTGCATGAGGACTATCATGTATTATCCTTAAAATGTGAGGTATCATTGTACTAGGAATAACTAATTGCCTAATATTTCTTGTATGATTTGGTTGTCCTGGATTTACCCTATATAAGGCATTGTTTACCATTATGAATTGTTTTAGTGCTACATGTAACTTGGGTAATGGTATATCATCGCCTGACTCGAGATGATATATTACTTTAGATCATACTGGGTCCTGTCTATGTTTGATTTGTGGAGGTCGTTTCATCATTGTTGGAGAGTGATTCCCGTGGACTTATTGTAACAACATTGGCTAACGGATATCGTGATAAGGCATCCGCTAATAAGTTTACCTTACCTTTTATGTAGTGAATGTTTACATTGTAATTCTGAATTTTACATTTCCATCGTGCTTTCCTCCCAGAGAGGAGTTTTTCTTGGAACATGCCCACGAGAGGCTTGTGGTCTGTGTATAGGTGAATTTCGTATCCGTACACAAGGTCACGAAATTTCTGTAGGGCAAATACTACTGCTAGAGCTGCTAAGTCTGTTGTACGATAATTTTTCTCTGCTCCTTTTATTTGTCTACCGGAAAAAGCAATGGATTGGTATTTTCCTCGTTTATCCTCTTGCATCAATACAGCACCTAAACCTTTGAGGGAGGCATCTGTGCAAATTATGAATGGTTTTGTGAAGTTAGGATAGGCCAAGCAAAGTGCGCATGTAAATTTATCTTTTAATTCATTAAATGCTAATTTTTGTTCCTCTTTCCACTGGAATACGGCATCCTTTTTTAGTAGAATGAATAGCGGTTGTGCTATATGAGAGAATTGGTTAATAAAGGAGCGGTAATATCCCGCTAGCCCCCCAAATTGTCTTACTTTGTGTGTATTTGTTGGTTCTGGGAAATTCCTTACCGCCTGTATTTTGTCCTCAGACGTGTGAATACCTTGGGCATCTAGTGTATGGCCTAAGAATTTTATTTCCTTAGCGCAAAACTTGCATTTTGACAGCTTAATTTTTAAGCCAGCATCAGCAAGCTTTTTTGTAGGAGCTGGTCTAGTTTCTGTAGATGTTCGTCTATAGTTGGAGTAGCTATAATAATGTCATCTAGATAGACAAATATTCCCTTTCCCAGCATTCCAGACAATACCCAATTCATCAGTCTTTGGAAAGTGCCTGGTGCTGTCTTCAATCCCATAGGCATTCATATGTATTGGTAGTGCCCTGTATTCGTGAAGAAAACAGTACTGCGTGATTCTTGCTCGAGGCTAATTTGGTAATAGTCGTTGAGCAAATCGATTGTGGAGAATGAGTTATTTTCTAGTCCAATATTTTGTAAGACGTCACTTAACAATGGCATAGGAAACCTGTCAGGGATTGTGTGCTGATTTATATTACGGTAGTCTACGACCGCACACATTTCTCCGTTTCGTTTGGCCACGAATAACAATGGGGCACTCCATCGGGAGAGAGCCGGTTCAATAATACCTAGTTTTAACATTTCCTCAACATACTGATTTGCCAGGGTGCGTTGAGAATGCGCAACCCAAGAAGCCGGTATACATACATATATATATATATATATATATATATATATATATATATATATATATATATATATATATATATATATATATATTGCTTGTGGGTCGGAATGTACGTTATTTTTCTTTATTCGAGGAAGAAGGAATCAAAGGCCGCGAGCTCGCAATTATTGTTCCTTCAAAGAGAAAAACAAATTAAAGAGACAGCCAAATTCAAGACCGATCATTGCGAGATGTCTGGACACACTGCGTTTGAAAGACTGGAGATCATAGGAAGCAGGAAATACAGAGAGAGAGAGACAGTTCCAGAGGTGACCTGTTGCATAAATGAAGGACTAAGAGTAACGGTTAACTCTTGCATTACAGAGTTGGACAGAAAAGCGATGAGAGTTTGCTGCTAGATTGGTGCAACGCGCCTGTCGTAGAGGTGGAGTAATGAATGCAGACAGTTCAGAGGAGCAGTGACCATTGAAGCAGCGATAGAAAAGAGATAAGATGCAACAGTGCGACGAAGAGACAGAGGTTGAAGGGAGTCAGTAAAAGGAGAAGAGTTAATGAGACGAAAAGCCTTTGACTCCTCCCTATTGAGAAGAGCTGTATGTGGGAGCCTCCCCACACATGAGAGTTGTACTCCACACAGGGGCGGATAAAACCCCTGTATAGAGTCAACAATTGTGCAGGGGTAAAAAGAAGGAAAGGAGGCGGCTTACCACACCTAATCTCTTGGAAGCAGATTTTACAAGAGATGTAATATGATCTTTCCAAGATAAGTCCTGAGTAAATGAAACCCCAAGCATGTTCAAGGATGATGCAGGATTAAGCTGAATATTTTTAAACATTAGTGGGTATACCTGCGGTATATTTTGTCGGGTTGATATGTGTAAAAACTGAGTCTTTGATGCATTAAAAACAACCGGATAACTTTTACCCAAGTCAGAAATACGAGCCAAGTCAGACACTAGGGGTGCCATAGCCTCGTCCCTCGTTTGTTGAAGCAACTGCTGAGATGGACGTTGCGGGAACCGAATGGATAGGTGAAGGGTGGAGTCATCAGCATATAAGTGGATAGGTTAGATGTACAGGTTAGAAGGTCACTCATGAATAAAAGGAAGAGAGTTTGTGATAGGACAGAGCCCTGAGGAACACCATTGTTGATAAATCTAGGAGAAGAACGATGGCCGTCTACAACAGCGGCTATAGAACGACCAGAAGGGAAGCTAGAGATGAAGGCACAGATAGAAAGATAGAAACCGTAGGAGGGCAGTTTGGAAATTAAAGATTTATGCCACACTCGATCGAAAGCCTTTGAGATGTCAAGAGCAATGGCAAAGCTTTCGCCAAAGTCCCGAAAGGAGGATGACCAGGAGTCTGAAAGGTACGTGAGAAGATCGCCAGTGGAGCGTCCCTGACGGAACCCATACTGATGATCAGAAAGAAGGTTGTGATAGGAAAGATGCCTTTAAATTTTCCTATTAAGAATTGACTCAAAAACTTTTGTGATACAGGATGTTAAAGCAGTTGAACGATAGTTAGAGGATTGGGAATGGTCCCCCTTCTTTGGGACTGGCTGAATGAGAGCAAACTTGCAGCAAGAAGGAAAGGCATAAGTTGACAGACAAAGGCGAAAGAGTTTGCCTAGGCAGAATATAAGCACAGAAGCACAGTTCTTGAGAACAGCAGGAGGGACTCCATCAGGCCCATATGCCTTTGTTAGTACTGAAGCGTGATGGCAAAAAATACGTCAGCTTAAGAAATTTCAATGTCAGCCATGAGGAAGTCAGAGGGGATTAGTGATGGAGAAACAGCTCCGGAATCATCTAAGGTAAAATTGGGGGAGAAAGTTTAAGCGAAGAGATCTGCTTTATCAGTAGAAGATATAGCTACAGAGCCATCAGAAAAGAAAAGAGGAGGGAAGGATGATGAGGTAAAGTTGTTAGAAAGGTTTTTCGCACGGTGCCAGAAGAAGCGGGAAGAATTCTATTTGGAGAGTTGAGAGCATTTAGTACAGATGAAATTATTTTTGCAAAGTGAAGAACAGACTTAGCACGATTCGGGCAGAAACGTGTAAAAGATGTGATTCAGCGGTGGGTTGGCTCTGGTACCTTTTATAGGCCCTCTCCTTGTTGCGGACAGCATTAGAACAAGCGTGATTGAACCAAGGTTGTCTTGCATTAGTCAGAGGATATGAGAAAGGAATGTATGCTTCCATGCCCGAGAGAATAACCTCCAATGTCCATAGGCACACCCAGATGGCTCCCGGCCATGGAAGCAATACTCATTCCAGGGAAAATCAAAGAAGTACTGCCAGAGGGCCTCCCAATCCGCAGCTCCAAAGTGCCACAGACATCGTGTCTTTGGAGGGTCCACAGTCCGTTATCAGGTGAGTACACCCTAATTGTTCTCCAGGTAATGCTACTGTCCCGAATCAAATTGACATTTTCCTTTTGTGAGAAACCACGAACTATTAGTGGAAAACTCATTGTGTATCGTTCAGTTAACCGTTTCTCTTTCCATTTCGGTGGTATACTTTTCAAAACATTCGTCACTGTTTCAAAAGTGACCGATCTAATGCGTCATTAGGTGCTCTACTGAGCGATATTATTGTTTCTTTATTGTTCGCCCCTGCTTGCCTCGACCGTTGGCCACGCCTTCTTCCAGTGGCCTGTGCATATTCCTACCACACGCATCGTATTTGAATTGAGTCTTTTGTCTGTCGCGACATAGTGAGGTTCTGTGCTCCAGTAGTGAGAGTGGGAGAGGTCATCTAGCACCCAGACTCCACTAGACTACAGTTCTCCAGAGCTCCCACCCTTCCTTGGTGATACGCTACATTGACCAGTATTTTCTTTTCGTTTTCCTAGACTTAAGAGTTTAGTTAAGGTGCTTTTCCTAGGTTTAAGAATTTAGCTTTTGAGTGAATAAGTGAGTGCGATCTCATTATTTTGAATTCATTTTGAAATGTAACGTTAAATTTATTTCTTTGTAATCAATAAATTTAACAGTTCTTTTTCTTTGAGCTTAAAGTAATGTAAACTCGTGTTTCATTTCTCCATAATTAAGCTTATTTCCCTTATAGCTCCTAGCTTGCATAAACGCTTTGCTATTCATAACTGGTACTTATGCCAGTCTTGTTGTATTAAGCTTAAAATCCGTTGTGCCTTCTAGGAGTTACGTATCACCAAGAACCTGATATTATCAATAGTATTAGTTATTTATTGTCAGGGGTGAAGTCACTTTCTCCAGAGGCTAACAGTACTAATAAACAGCAATTGTGAGTAATAAGTCTCTGCTGTGTACTGTAGAGAAAGTTTATAAATTCTCGTTTTTAGAGAATCGAGCAAAGCAAGCCGGCATAAAGTAATCATTGCTTGATTTAGCAAGACAATTATTGTCCCTGCTCTTCAGTATTATTGAGAATGATCATTTAATTTTGCATTTATTTAAAAACCCCGTGACAGCTACCATTTGTCTGTGTTTCACTAATACATCTAAGAGATCGTTTTCTACGTTGAACTGACCTAAGTGATTCAAATTCTCCTTTATGCACTCTCAGTCTGACTAGTTTACTCTGCTCGATGCCCCTGCTACTGTCACTTCGCGTATCGGAGCTGGGCAAATTTCAAACCTACAAATATAGGTTCCTTTCTTAATCTTCACATCTTCATTCATGGTGTTAGCTAAAATGACATTCGTCTCACCCTTGTCATTCATCCAGCACAGGGCGCTCTCTATCAAAAGGCCATTTACTCTAACGGTCTCTGCTAATGCAATGACGATACAGTTTTTCAGTTTACTCTTAATCATACCTTGCATGAATAATTTTGGTGGTAAATTTATATCATAGTTAGTGCTGGCTGGGTAAGTGGATGAGTCACGTTTGCACTGTGAGTGAGTGGAGTTTGGGCTGTGATAGCTGGTCTACGCGCCCAAATTCTTTGAGAAGTTGTTCGTCGGACTCCCCCATTTTGGTTTTGTGTGTAATCGCTCTTGTGACGCTAGTTTTCCCATAATTACTGGTTGTATTATCAGGAGATGAAATTTCCTCTATGAATTAGCTGTCATAATGAATGCCATTGAAATGTTGCATCAATTTTATATTTTGTGTTCTCATTGTGTTAAGTCCAAGAAGCAATTCTCTAATTGATAATTTTTCTACCACGTAAAAGGTGGTAGTGAATGATTTTGTGGTCTCTGTGAAATTCATGTTTTACTCAGTCATACCAATAACTGGCATTTTTTTACCATCCACTGTGTATAAATTTAAGTCTGAGTTTTCCAAAAACGTCACTTTTCTTCTATTTCTAAAAATTCTTGCTAACTCATCTTGCGTTATTAAATTCACTGGAGAGCCAGAATCCAAAAATAATGAAATCTCTTCCTCTTCACATGAAGCAGAAACCAAAATGATTCATTTCCAAAGAAACTTCCGATGTTGACTGTGTTTGGGTGTTTTATGTGTCGTCGTCTTTTGTGCTGGTACGATCTTCCCCCGACCTATAGATGGATAATATTTCTATCGTTCTACAATCGAGGTCCAATGACCAGATGACCTATGACATCTGCAAAATGCCTCGAAACTTTTTACCTTTTGCCTATCTTCTTTCCTTTTAATGTAACACTCCGATTTGGTGCGTGACCAGGCTTTGCGCAATAGTAACAGAGCGTGTTACTTGGAGTTCGACCTATGAAGGTGATCTTCCATTTGCTTGTCTTTGTGCCGAGTCGATGTCTACTGGAGACTTCGGCCAGGCCTTTTATGTACCATAAACGCCGTGTTACCTGGTGTGCGGGAACGAGTCCTTGAGCTAACCTGACTGTGTGCTTGTTTCTGAACTGGTCGAGATTGTCTCTGGTCCTTGCCAGGACTTGACTTATTTATCCACTGCTACGATTTCTGGCACTTTGATCCCTAAATCCTGTTTGCCTGTGATGTGTCAGCCACACCAGTTTTACTGCCAGCTTAATTCCACCTCATAAATGAAAAATCCAAGTTAAACTCATCCCTGGATTATATGGGATGGTTTTGAATAATTTTAATATCCTGTCAGGATATTGGGATAGGGATTGATACGTGGAGACAATGATGTCATCGACATCTACTGGTGACATATTACCATCCTCTATGTTGACCCAGTCTGAGTTTTCTAGAGCTAGGTAAAAGGATCTTCTTAATGTTGGAAATATCTGCTTGTAATTTCCCCTATATCTGAGCCTGAGTGTATTTGCCTATAGGTCCACAATCTTTTTGTAATTCTGGGATTATACCACCAAGAAAATTCTTTGCCTCCAGAAGAATTTCCTAGGGAATTCTGTCTTAAACTGCTCAAATGTTAAAGCTCTCAACAGCTTCTCTGACTTGAGCAAATTGCCAAAGCTGGGCATCGTTCTTGATTTATTCTAGCTGAAAAACAACTATTTTTCCTTTCTCATCTGTAATGTGTCTCCTAATGAAGTACTGCTGACATTGTTAATAAGTGT
>NC_136997.1:16446213-16498713 GCF_032717465.1 Coenobita brevimanus | reverse complement strand
CTCGAAATGAATGGATCTTGAATTTGGCTCTGTTTTGTATTGTTTTTGTTTTTTCTTGGAAGGAACGTTCATGCTGGTCAGCCTTTGCTTCGTTCTTCCTTGCATAAAAACAAAACAATATATGAAGACTGAGGTGTATAGAGTCACTCACCCACCTAATACCGGATCTCAACACACAATGCAGCTACCAAAAGAGAGAACGTTGTGGAGATAAAGGAACCATGTATATAATACAGTGTTGTAATATCACTGGTTGAATTTCACCCAGGTATGCCGGTCCAGGGTTAATGAATTTGCATTCATTAAAAGGATGGGCATGCGTGAAATGCCAACCAGCATGGCCCTCGTACACACACACACACACACACACACACACACACACACACACACACACACCTCTGCATCCTGCAGATGCTGCAACAGTCTCTCGGTGACCAACATCGTTAGAGGAGCCATAAATTGAGCATATATTGATTAAAAGAGCCAGTTAGACCTAACTGTATGTTATTGTGAAAAGCTGTACGGCTGATCTTTGATTTGTATTTAGCGATCTTTGTCTGGTAAAAGCCATGACACCTGGGAAATTACCGAACAGCATGGTGTTCGGCTTGAACGAACCATTGGCTTTCTCGATAGTGTGGCCTTAAGTACTTGTAGGGAGATAGGGCAATCGATTATGGATCGTTAATCTCAGCCGGAAAAATGTAATGAGACGCAGTGTCAACGAGGTGAGTTACAGCACTCTTGGGTTACAAAGTTTATTGTACACAGTTATATAAAGTAAGTTAAAATTTAGTGGAGTGTGATCCTAACGTCGGACCTTCTCTCTAGCCGTTCTCTCCCTTTTCTCTGATCTGAAGGGAATCTCTCTGACATTATATTCAGCGTGGGGAGGATGTGTATGTCTGGTAAATATCCATCACGTGGACTAACTGGCTAGGGCTGGTTACTCCACGTGTTTGAATACATCATGAAATTCTTGTTCGTCTGGACTATGAGGAAGTTTGAGATACATTGTATGGTTACAGATTCTTGATGGTCTGGGACAACAAAGGTTGTGGATATACATTATGTGAACTGACATTCCTGGTTCGTCTAGGTAATAGGATGTGTTCTGTAACTCTTCCTGGAGAACTCAGACATAGCTACCTGTTTTACATATTGTTACCTATAGCTATATTGTTACATAAAATAATGTGTTATATTATGCCTACATATCGCTCGGTCACGCGAAACTGGCGTACCATCGACAGTAAATATTGTCATAACATAATAATGCATACTGTTACAATCAACTTGTAAGGTAATGAAGTGAAATACATAATATTGTAAAGTTCAAGAATACTCCCCCAGTATCCCTGCTTGTCGTAAGAGGCGACTAAAAGGGTTGGTGGTGGGTTAGTGCCCCACCCCGTAAAAAGAACTAACTAAAAAAGCGAATAAAGCACCTCGGACCCAGACGGATCATATGGCGACGACTAAGGAACGGACAAAGGACATTCTTAGGATGGGAACATGGAATGTGAGAGTAGTGAATGATGAAGTGAAGGAGAGAGAGAGATTGTTCAGGTGCTTGAGGATGCAGAAGTGGATATATGTGGATTGACTGAAACTAAATGGTACGGTGAAAGGGTGAGAGAATGGGAATATGGTTTAGGTATATGTGTGGGAGTCAATGAGCATGAGAGGGCAAGAGAGAGGGTATGTCTGATGATAAGCAAGAAGTGGAAGGAAAATATAAGAGAGTATGGAACAGTGGGTGCAAGGATTGTATGGGTGAGGATGAAAGTAGGTATACAAGCATGGGCGATTGTATGTGTGTATGCCCCGACAGAGGATAGAGTGGCTAGAGTGAAAGATGAGTTTTGGGTGAGAGTAGAAACATGTATGGACAAGTTTGAGAGGAGTAAGAGAGTGCTGTTGATTGGAGACATGAATGGCAAAGTTGGGAATGTACGAGTGGATGGAGTGGTTGGTCAGTGGGCTGTGCCAACTGAAGTAGGTGGGAATGGTAGTGCTTTGGTGGATATCTAAGCTTGTAAGGGGTTGGCAATAGCCAACACCTACTTTCGTCATAAGATGATCCACCTGTATACATGGAGAGTAATGAGAAGGATGGATGGTGAACTTGTTGAACGAAAGGCAATGATAGACTACGTGTGTGTGGATGAACGAATGAGAAGACAAGTGTTGGATGCAAGAGTATGGAGAGGGTGGGGGAATGGAGTTCTCGGACCATCACTTAGTGATGGCCAAGGTAGAGCTGCAAAGAGAGGAGGAAGCAGCTCCTGTGAGAAGAGTGGAGAAAGTGCAAGATAGTGAGAAAATGACAGAGTATAAGAGCATAGTGGAAGAAAGATTGGGAAGGTATGAGCTAGAGCAGATGGAAGGGGTGGAAGACATATGTAAGATATTCATGGAAGAGATAGGCGCAGTGTGTGAGGCGGTTTGTGGAGTGAGGAGGAGATGCAAGGGTGTGCAAGGGACAGCATGGTGGAATGATGAGGTGAAACGAGCTGTGCAACAAAAGAAGAAGGCATATAGTGAATGGTTAGTGAGTAGAGGTAGGGGAGAAGATGAGAGACAGAAGAGAGAGGTATATGTGAGCAGGAGAAGGGAGGTTAAGAGACTGGTGAAGGAGAGTAAGAAGAAAGTGGATGAAGAGTTTGGGAGGAATCTGAGTGTGAAATGGAGGGAGAGTATGAAATTGTTTTGGAAGGAGGTAAAGAAAGTAAGGCAGTGTGAAAGGGGAAATAGTAGGGGAGTGAAAGATAGGAATAATAGATTGTTGGTGGAGAAGAGAGAGAAATTGAGGAGATGGAAGGAGCACTTTGAGGATTTGTTGAATGTAGAGAGTGAGAGCAGTGTGAGTATAAGTGGTTTTGGGAATGGCTGGGAGAAGAAGAGATGAGAGGAGGGAGGAAGAGATCAGTAGGGCGGAAGTAGTGGAAGCGATGAAGAAGATTAAGTTGGGAAAGGCCCCAGGAATTGATGAAGTGTGTGGTGAAAAGCTTAGGTATGGGGGTGAGATTGTTGTGGAGTGGATATGGAAGTTGTGTAGATTGGCTTGGGAAGAGGGAAGGGTTCCAGAGGACTGGAAATCAGGTATAATTGTTCCTTTATACAAAGGCAAAGGGGAGAGAGAAGTATGTGGTAACCATAGGGGTATTTGCCTTCTTAGTGTGACTGGTAAAATATATGGTAGAATACTCATTGATAGGGTTAAGCATATGACAGAGGAGCTAGTTGGAGAAGAACAAGGGGGATTTAGGAAGGGAAAAGGGTGTGTAGATCAGATATTTGTTCTAAAATGTTTAGTGGAGAAGTATCTAGAGAACGAAAGGAAAGTGTATGCTGCCTTCATGGACTTGGAGAAAGCTTATGACAGAATAGATAGGCAGGGTATGTGGAAGGTATTAAGAATATATGGAGTGGAGAGGAAATAGTTGAGTGCTGTGAAGAGTATGCACGAGGGAGCTAGGGCTCCCTTGCGAGTGGATGGTGAGCTGAGTTCTTTGATCTCAATGTGGGACTGAAACAGGGTTGTGTGATGTCTCCATGGCTGTTTAATATATACATGGATGGGGTTGTAAAGGAGGTGCAAGGTAGGGCAGTGGATGTGGGGTTGGCTCTAATGAATGAGGGTGAGACTTGGAAGATTCCGGTGTTGCTGTTTGCTGATGATACAGTATTGTTGAGTAAAGATGAATGGGAGTTGCAAGGTTTAGTGAATGATTTTGGGACAGTGTGTAGGAGGAGGAATCTGAAAGTTAATATAAACAAAAGTAAAGTTATGGTGTTTGAGAGGAAAGAAGTTACAGAGTGTGCAGTGAGGTTGGATGGTGAGGATATGGAGAATGCGAGTGCATTCAAGTACTTGGGTAGTGTGATGAGTAAGGATGGAACTTTGGGGGATGAAGTGCGTGAAAGGGTACGGCAGGGAAGGAAGGTTGTTGGCACACTGAAAGCAATGATGAGATATAGGGAGGAGAGAATGGAAGTTAAGAAGTCACTGCATGATAGTACTGTGATCCCTACCCTGACGAATGGAAGTGAGGCGTGGACCTTGCAAGAGGGGAACAAGTCAAGAGTGAGAGCAGTGGAAATGAGTTACTTGAGAGGAGCATGTGGAGTGACGTTGAGGGCAGGCTGACGAATGAAGAAGTGAAGGAACGTTGTGGGGCGGATGTGGATGTGGTTGAGATGATTAGGAGAAATACACTGGAGGTGGTTTGGACATGTGAAGAGAATGGAGAATGAAAGACTGACTAACAGGGTGTATGTAGGTAAGGTGGAGGGAGGGAGAGAGGAGGGGTAGACCGAGGATGAGGTGGAGGGATGGAGTTGAGAGGTATATGAGGGAGGGGGGGAGAGTTGGGGGGAGGGTAGTCAAATGGTGGGTGACAGAGCGACTTGGAGGCGTTTTGTCTACGGCCACCCTTTGCGGGATTAGGGCGTCGGGCTATAGATAGATAGTAAACTTACATAACTGAGATAATGTAGTTATATATTTGTACATCTATAATAGTAATAGTAAAATAATACAATGGCAAGTCTACTGTAGTCAATTATACAATATATTTCAGTAGGACTTGCTGTATATATATATATATATATATATATATATATATATATATATATATATATAGAGAGAGAGAGAGAGAGAGAGAGAGAGAGAGAGAGAGAGAGAAAGAGAGAGAGAGAGAGAGAGAGTGTATATATATATATATATATATATATATATATATATATATATATATATATATATATATATATATATGAGCCTCTGTGGTACAGTGGAAGAGTGTGCGTTTCGTACACGGGTGAGCCAGGGTTCACGCCCCGCAAGGGTAATAAACTCTGGGAGTGTTCACCCAGCCACGTACTGCATTGGCGGACACCAGGGGTGCTGTGGTTGAACTAGTGTCACTTACTATAAAGTAAGCTTGCACACAGTTGGCTTACGTAGGCCGATTATGCTTGGTTCACAGATTACACACACATCCAAAGCCACTCTAATACTACAATTACACTTACAAGCACTTCTCATCCTACATACATCTCTGCCAGACAGCCTAAGCCACTTGGTAGAGATACATTGGCTGTATCTCCCGACTTCGGTCGGGATACCCCGGTCCTGCAGTGGACACCCAAACTGCTGATGAGATGAGATGTTATATATATATATATATGTGTGTGTGTGTGTGTGTGTGTGAGGAAGAAGGAACCAAAGGCAATGAGCCCACAAAACTGTTCCTTCCAAGAGAAAAACAAAATACAAGAGAGAGCCAAATTCAAGATCCATTCATTTTGAAATGCCTGGACACACTGCGTTTGAAAGACTGGAGATCATAGGAAGCAGGAAATACAGACAGAGGGAGACAGTTCCAGAGTTGACCTGTTGCATAAATGAAGGACTAAGAGTAACGGTTAACTCTTGCATTAGAGAGTTGGACAGAAAAGGGGTGAGAGTTTGCTGCTAGACGCGTGCTACGCGCCCGTCATAAAAGTAGAGGAATGCATGCAGACAGTTCAGAGGAACTGTGGCCATTGAAGTAGAGATAGAAAAGAGATAAAGATGCAAGAGTGCGACGAAGAGACAGAGGTTGAAGGGAGTCAGTAAGAGAGGGAGAGTTAGTGAGACGAAAAGCCTTTGTCTCCACCCTCTTGAGAAGAGCTGTATGTGGGGAGCCTCCCCACACATGAGAGTTGTACTCAACACAGCAGCAGATAAAACCCCTGTATAGAGTCAACAATTGTGCAGGGGCAAAGAAGGAACGGAGTCGGCTTAGCACACCCAATCACTTGGAAGCAGATTTTACAAGAGATGTAATATGATCTTTCCAAGACAAGTCCCGAGCAAATGAAACCCCAGGCATGTTCAATGATGATGCAGGATTAAGTTGAGCATTATTAAACATAAGTCAGTATACATGTGGAAGATTTTGTCGGGTTGATAGGTGCAAAAACTGAGTCTTTGATGCATTAAAAACAACCAGATTATTCTTACTCCAGTCATAGATACGAGCCAAGTCAGACATTAGATGTGCCATATCCTCATCCCTTGCCTGTTGAAGTAACTGCTGAGATGGACGTTGTGGGAATCGAATGGAAAGGTGAAGCGTGGAGTCACCAGCGTATGAGTGGATAGAGTTAGATGTACATCTTAGAAGGTCATTGATGAATAAAAGGAAGAGAGTTGGTTATAGGACAGAGCCCTGAGGAACACCACTGTTAATAGATCTAGGAGAAGAACGATAGCCGTCTACAACAGAGGCTATAGAACGACCAGAAGGGAAGCTAGAGATGAAGGCACAGATAGAAAGATAGAAACCGTAAGGGGGCAGTTTGGAAATTAATGATTTATGCCAGACTCGATCGAAAGCCTTTGAGATGTCAAGTGCAATGGCAAAGCTTTTGCCAAAGTCCCGAAAGGAGGATGACCAGGAGTCTGAAAGGTACGTGAGAAGTTCGCCTGTGGAGCATCCCTGACGGAACCCATACTGACGATCAGAAAGAAGGTTGTGATAAGAAAGATGCTTTAAAATTGTTCTATTATGAATAGACTCAAAAGCTTTTGAGATACAGGATGTTAAAGCAATTGGACGATAGATAGAGGGTTGGGAATGGTCGCCCTTCTTTGGGACTGGCTGAACGAGAGCAAACTTCCAGCAAGAAGGAAAGGTACAAGTTCACAGAAAAAGGCGAAAGGTCACGCCCATATGCCTATTAGTACTGTGGCCAGCAATGGCAGAAAATACATCAGCTGAAGAAATTATAATGTTAGCCATGAGGAAGTCAAAGGGGGGAAGTGATGGAGGAACAGCACCGGAATCGTCTAAGGTGGAATTGGAGGAGAAAGTTTGAGCGAAGAGATCTGCTTTATCAGTAGAAGAAATAGCTACAGAACCATCAGAATAGAAAAGAGGAAGGAAGGATGATGAGGTAATGTTGTTAGAAAGATTTTTGGCAAGGTGCCAGAAGGAGCGGGAAGAGTTCGAGTTAGAGAGTTGAGAGCATTTGTAAGGATGAAATTATTTTTTGCAGAGCGAAGAACAGACTTAGCACGATTCCAGGCAGAAATGTATAAAAGATGTGATTCACGGGTGGGTTGGTTCCGGTACCTTTTAAAGGCTCTCTCCTTGTTGCGGACAGCATTAGAACAAGCGTGATTAAACCAAGGCTTTCGTGCATTAGTCAATGGATATGAAAATGGAATGTATGCTTCCGTGCCTGAGAGAATAACCTCCGTAATGCGCAAGGCACACCCAGATGGCTCCCGGCCATGGAAGCAATAATCATTCCAGGGAAAATCAAAGAAGTACTGCCTGAGGGCCTCCCAATCCGCAGCTCGAAAGAGCCAGAGACGACGTTTTTTTTGGAAGGTTCGCAGGCCGTACCAGAGCGATAGGACAGGTTAATGTGATAAGGTTGTGATCGGAGGAGCCCAACGGAGAGAAAAGATTAACAGTGTAAGCAGAAGGATTAGTTGTAAGGAAGAGATCAAGTATGTTGGAGCTCTTTCCAAGGCGGTCAGGGATACGGGTAGGGAGCTGTACAAGCTGCTCTAGGTCATTAAGGATAGAAAAGGTGTATATATATATATATATATATATATATATATATGATAGTATAATTAAAGTAAGCCTATATTATGTGTAACCCATATTTTGTTATTTCATATAAAATATATATACAATATTTACAATATTTACTCACTTTAGTCTCGTTTGTACACAACAATTCTTAAAAATTGATTCCCGGTTAGCAGTCCTTGCTTGCATTCTGTGCATGACCAAAATTAATTCAGTAAATATGATGGAGAAAATTACAAAGATGACTGGAGCTGGGCTGTATACATAATATAGGTTAAACATAATCTTACTGTATTCTTCCCAAGGTTGTATTGTCTGATTTATTAATTGCATGGTTTCCTACTTGGGTGAAGTCAACTTAATGTGTGCACTTACATTTAAGTTCATCCTAGGCAATGGCTGGAAGTTTTGTGTGTATGGTTGAGAATGGCATAATGGTTTTTAGTGGGCAAGGTGGATAGTGTAGGTGTCAGAACTGCACAGTAATCTGGTGAGATTTATAAACCAGATGCTGATGTATGGGCTAGAAGTGTGTCTGGGCAAGTCACAAAAACTGATGTATTTTGAGTGAAGTAGAAGAACTGTGAATGTCCAATGGGCTGATGATGGATGGGTTTATCTGGAGCTAATGTGAAGTTGCAATGATGAGGGATGTCATGATCTTTTATGATGGCCATTTCACAAGGGACTGTCTCACCTGGCTGAAATGTGAAGGTGTACGCGGGACAAAGGTGAAATGCATGTAACGATGTGTGACATTTGTGTGCAATTGTTATTTCACTAGTGAAAGTGACGGCGTCCTGTTTCTTGTTGACCATGATGACTTCAGTTTTGATGTTGATGGTGACTAATGAGTCATCTTTCTTTGAAGGAAAAGGGATATTTGATATACTGTGAAAAAATCATCTGTTACGAATGGTACATGAACTACTATTAATGTTGTTGTGAGTGTTGCTTCCATATATGGATAATATAACATATTTTTTTTTCCTCAAACAAAGGTTTCAGTCCATGGTTATGTATGCCTTGACTAATTATTTGCCGGAGGTTGTGAATGGGTAGTAAATTAATGGTGATCTTTCCGTTACCAGCATTAGCAATTCCTTTCATGAAGGCCTGATACTGAGCTCTAGTATTGTCTAACTGTAGTATTATTACGTCAATATGTTCGGTGATCACAGAGAGGTGTTGGAATAGTGTATTGTTACCTTCTAGTGCATTTACTTTCTCAACAATTCCTAGAGTTAATGCTTCTGCCTTCCTTAGGTTCTTTACAATCGTCAGCATTAAGATGTTCTGAGTATCACCTAACTTATGTTGGTATGAGAGAATTTGTGCTATTTTGTTAATTTATTTTTTATTTCCTCTAGATCATTTTCTGTAGCTAATCCAAAAATATTACCTAAAATTGCTGCATCTAGGTCAAACAAACCGCGTCTGTTACGTGTATTTGTGATGTCGTTCCTTGTCTCAAGTGTGTTATTCCCAGCTGATGGGATATCCTGGATCATAGTGATCATTACGTGCTTAGCCTGTTCTAGCTTCCAGTTAGTTAATATTAGTAATTCAGCTACTCCATGTGTGGGGTGATCATATGAAGAAAGGTGTTTTAATACCGCTTTCAGAGTACTAAGTGGTCCTGATATCTTCTATAACATTATTGGTATGTCTTGCAGCAGGTCCAAACTAACTTTGGTACTTATTATGTCCTGTACTATTGCTATTGAAGCTGTTGGGGCTATCAAGCACCCTTGTCGGACTACATGTTGAGAATGTAAGTGAGGTGATCCTCTTGATATCAACAGGGACATGATCCATGGAATTATTTGCCTCATCTTTACCTACCGAAAGAACAACTGTATTAGAGATTTAATCCACTGTTGTTAGCATATTATGCTAAGGGTCATGATAATGATGATGAATAATATTGTACATATATCTTGGCCTGTTTAATCCTATTACGTATAAAAAGAGTCTAAATCGATTCCTAAGTCATGTAAATGCCCTGTTTTGGTGAGAGTTGTATTGGTTGCACCTGTGCTTGTCTGTTTGGTATGCGACCGCAATTAATTCCGATATGTGTTGATTGCATCCGGCTTATTTTCACCGTGTGTACTAGGGTTTTCGGTCGTGTCTGGTGTTTTATAGTTGCAAGTTTAATTTCTTGAGACCTTTTATAAGTGATCAATATGTGTTTCTTTTTCTTCGTCACTCGATAGTGACTTAATTACTACCTTATTGTCGCTTCTCTTGATTACCCTGTATGAGCCTTCAAATTTAGGTGAGAGTTTGTTAATTCTAGTGTGAATGAGGCTATAGACAATATCACCTACGCTGATATTTTATTCTTTTGCCTTATTAAATGATTCTGTCACTTCTTCCTTGGACATCGCTAACTGTTTCTTTACCTTTGTGTGTATTTCTTGAAAATCACGTAAGCAAAGTTTAGGATAATCGTCAAATTATATATGGGAATTTGCTCGCCCTCTAACGTCTCATAAGAGAGTCGTTTGTCTGACCCGTAAATAATGAAAGAAGGTGTATTGCGTATTGATTTATTAATTGCACAGTTAAGTGATGCTTCAACTCTGGGGATCCAGTCATCCTAGTTTGCGTAATTTTCATTGTGAATGTGCCGTAGTGCATCTAATATTTTTATTTATTTATTCTGCCTTTCCACCAATCCATTGGAAGCTGGCTGGTAGCCCAAGATATTAACTTTCTTTATAGTCTATTGTTTACATAATTCTTTTAAAATTTCAGAGTTAAACTCATCACCATTGTCGCTTTAGCACCTTCGGTGTGGTTAACATACAGATCACACCATCATTGAATACCCGTGCGACTGTTTCTGCTGTTTTATCCTTAATTGGAACCAAGATCACAAATCGTGAGAAGTGATCAGTTGCAACAAAAAGATATTGATTGTGACTGGTAGTTAAGGATAGTTTAAGTAATCAACCGCAACAGTGTCCCACGGTTGTCTAGGTACAGGATATTGTCCTATAGGTGCAGGTGATAACGTGTAACCTTTATGTTTCGCACATGACTCGCATCTGTCTATGTGATTATGTAGGTCTTTGCATAACATTGGCTAATGATATGACATCCGGGCCTGCCTGACTGTCCTGTCCTTGCCAGGATGCCCTGCATGAGGACCATCATGTATTATCCTTAAAATGTGAGGTATCATTGTACTAGGAATAACTAATTGCCTAATATTTTTTATATGATTTGGTTGTCCTGGATTTACCCTATATAAGGCATTGTTTACCATTGTGAATTGTTTAAGTGGTACCTGTAACTTGGGTAATGGTATATCATCGCCTGACTCGAGATGATATATTACTTTAGATCATACTGGGTCCTGTCTATGTTTGATTTGTGGAGGTCGTTTCATCATTGTTGGAGAGTGATTCCCGTGGACTTATTGTAACAACATTGGCTAACGGATATCGTGATAAGGCATCCGCTAATAAGTTTACCTTACCTTTTATGTAGTGAATGTTTACATTGTAATTCTGAATTTTACATTTCCATCGTGCTTTCCTCCCAGAGAGGAGTTTTTCTTGGAACATGCCCACGAGAGGCTTGTGGTCTGTGTATAGGTGAATTTCGTATCCGTACACAAGGTCACGAAATTTCTGTAGGGCAAATACTACTGCTAGAGCTGCTAAGTCTGTTGTACGATAATTTTTCTCTGCTCCTTTTATTTGTCTACCGGAAAAAGCAATGGATTGGTATTTTCCTCGTTTATCCTCTTGCATCAATACAGCACCTAAACCTTTGAGGGAGGCATCTGTGCAAATTATGAATGGTTTTGTGAAGTTAGGATAGGCCAAGCAAAGTGCGCATGTAAATTTATCTTTTAATTCATTAAATGCTAATTTTTGTTCCTCTTTCCACTGGAATACGGCATCCTTTTTTAGTAGAATGAATAGCGGTTGTGCTATATGAGAGAATTGGTTAATAAAGGAGCGGTAATATCCCGCTAGCCCCCCAAATTGTCTTACTTTGTGTGTATTTGTTGGTTCTGGGAAATTCCTTACCGCCTGTATTTTGTCCTCAGACGTGTGAATACCTTGGGCATCTAGTGTATGGCCTAAGAATTTTATTTCCTTAGCGCAAAACTTGCATTTTGACAGCTTAATTTTTAAGCCAGCATCAGCAAGCTTTTTGTAGGAGCTGGTCTAGTTTCTGTAGATGTTCGTCTATAGTTGGAGTAGCTATAATAATGTCATCTAGATAGACAAATATTCCCTTTCCCAGCATTCCAGACAATACCCAATTCATCAGTCTTTGGAAAGTGCCTGGTGCTGTCTTCAATCCCATAGGCATTCATATGTATTGGTAGTGCCCTGTATTCGTGAAGAAAACAGTACTGCGTGATTCTTGCTCGAGGCTAATTTGGTAATAGTCGTTGAGCAAATCGATTGTGGAGAATGAGTTATTTTCTAGTCCAATATTTTGTAAGACGTCACTTAACAATGGCATAGGAAACCTGTCAGGGATTGTGTGCTGATTTATATTACGGTAGTCTACGACCGCACACATTTCTCCGTTTCGTTTGGCCACGAATAACAATGGGGCACTCCATCGGGAGAGAGCCGGTTCAATAATACCTAGTTTTAACATTTCCTCAACATACTGATTTGCCAGGGTGCGTTGAGAATGCGCAACCCAAGAAGCCGGTATACATATATATATATATATATATATATATATATATATATATATATATATATATATATATATATATATATATATATATATATATATATATATATATATATTGCTTGTGGGTCGGAATGTACGTTATTTTTTCTTTATTCGAGGAAGAAGGAATCAAAGGCCGCGAGCTCGCAATTATTGTTCCTTCAAAGAGAAAAACAAATTAAAGAGACAGCCAAATTCAAGACCGATCATTGCGAGATGTCTGGACACACTGCGTTTGAAAGACTGGAGATCATAGGAAGCAGGAAATACAGAGAGAGAGAGACAGTTCCAGAGGTGACCTGTTGCATAAATGAAGGACTAAGAGTAACGGTTAACTCTTGCATTACAGAGTTGGACAGAAAAGCGATGAGAGTTTGCTGCTAGATTGGTGCAACGCGCCTGTCGTAGAGGTGGAGTAATGAATGCAGACAGTTCAGAGGAGCAGTGACCATTGAAGCAGCGATAGAAAAGAGATAAGATGCAACAGTGCGACGAAGAGACAGAGGTTGAAGGGAGTCAGTAAAAGGAGAAGAGTTAATGAGACGAAAAGCCTTTGACTCCTCCCTATTGAGAAGAGCTGTATGTGGGGAGCCTCCCCACACATGAGAGTTGTACTCCACACAGGGGCGGATAAAACCCCTGTATAGAGTCAACAATTGTGCAGGGGTAAAGAAGGAAAGGAGGCGGCTTACCACACCTAATCTCTTGGAAGCAGATTTTACAAGAGATGTAATATGATCTTTCCAAGATAAGTCCTGAGTAAATGAAACCCCAAGCATGTTCAAGGATGATGCAGGATTAAGCTGAATATTTTTAAACATTAGTGGGTATACCTGCGGTATATTTTGTCGGGTTGATATGTGTAAAAACTGAGTCTTTGATGCATTAAAAACAACCGGATAACTTTTACCCAAGTCAGAAATACGAGCCAAGTCAGACACTAGGGGTGCCATAGCCTCGTCCCTCGTTTGTTGAAGCAACTGCTGAGATGGACGTTGCGGGAACCGAATGGATAGGTGAAGGGTGGAGTCATCAGCATATAAGTGGATAGGTTAGATGTACAGGTTAGAAGGTCACTCATGAATAAAAGGAAGAGAGTTTGTGATAGGACAGAGCCCTGAGGAACACCATTGTTGATAAATCTAGGAGAAGAACGATGGCCGTCTACAACAGCGGCTATAGAACGACCAGAAGGGAAGCTAGAGATGAAGGCACAGATAGAAAGATAGAAACCGTAGGAGGGCAGTTTGGAAATTAAAGATTTATGCCACACTCGATCGAAAGCCTTTGAGATGTCAAGAGCAATGGCAAAGCTTTCGCCAAAGTCCCGAAAGGAGGATGACCAGGAGTCTGAAAGGTACGTGAGAAGATCGCCAGTGGAGCGTCCCTGACGGAACCCATACTGATGATCAGAAAGAAGGTTGTGATAGGAAAGATGCCTTTAAATTTTCCTATTAAGAATTGACTCAAAAACTTTTGTGATACAGGATGTTAAAGCAGTTGAACGATAGTTAGAGGATTGGGAATGGTCCCCCTTCTTTGGGACTGGCTGAATGAGAGCAAACTTGCAGCAAGAAGGAAAGGCATAAGTTGACAGACAAAGGCGAAAGAGTTTGCCTAGGCAGGGTATAAGCACAGAAGCACAGTTCTTGAGAACAGCAGGAGGGACTCCATCAGGCCCATATGCCTTTGTTAGTACTGAAGCGTGATGGCAAAAAATACGTCAGCTTAAGAAATTTTGATGTCAGCCATGAGGAAGTCAGAGGGGGGAAGTGATGGAGGAACAGCACCAGAATCGTCTAAGGTGGAATTGGAGGAGAAAGTATAAGCGAAGAGATCTGCTTTATCAGTAGAAGAAATAGCTACAGAGCCATCAGAGTAGAAAAGAAGAGGGAAAGATGATGAGGTAAAGTTGTTAGGAAGGTTTTTGGCAAGGTGCCAGAAGGAGCGGGGAGAATTTGAATTAGAGAGTTGAGAGCATTTAGTACAGATGAAATTATTTTTTGCAAAGTGAAGAACAGACTTAGCACGATTCCGGGCAGAAACGTGTAAAAGATGTGATTCAGCGGTGGGTTGGCTCTGGTACCTTTTATAGGCCCTCTCCTTGTTGCGGACAGCATTAGAACAAGCGTGATTGAACCAAGGTTGTCTTGCATTAGTCAGAGGATATGAGAAAGGAATGTATGCTTCCATGCCCGAGAGAATAACCTCCGTAATGCGCAAGGCACACCCAGATGGCTCCCGGCCATGGAAGCAATAATCATTCCAGGGAAAATCAAAGAAGTACTGCCAGAGGGCCTCCCAATCCGCAGCTCCAAAGTGCCACAGACATCGTGTCTTTGGAGGGTCCACAGTCCGTTATCAGGTGAGTACACCTAATTGTTCTCCAGGTAATGCTACTGTCCCGAATCAAATTCGCGACATTTTCCTTTTGTGAGAAACCACGAACTATTAGTGGAAAACTCATTGTGTATCGTTCAGTTAACCGTTTCTCTTTCCATTTCGGTGGTATACTTTTCAAAACATTCGTCACTGTTTCAAAAGTGACCGATCTAATGCACGTCATTAGGTGCTCTACTGAGCGATATTATTGTTTCTTTATTGTTCGCCCCTGCTTGCCTCGACCGTTGGCCACGCCTTCTTCCAGTGGCCTGTGCATATTCCTACCACACGCATCGTATTTGAATTGAGTCTTTTGTCTGTCGCGACATAGTGAGGTTCTGTGCTCCAGTAGTGAGAGTGGGAGAGGTCATCTAGCACCCAGACTCCACTAGACTACAGTTCTCCAGGCTCCCACCCTTCCTTGGTGATACGCTACATTGACCAGTATTTTCTTTTCGTTTTCCTAGACTTAAGAGTTTAGTTAAGGTGCTTTTCCTAGGTTTAAGAATTTAGCTTTTGAGTGAATAAGTGAGTGCGATCTCATTATTTTGAATTCATTTTGAAATGTAACGTTAAATTTATTTCTTTGTAATCAATAAATTTAACAGTTCTTTTTCTTTGAGCTTAAAGTAATGTAAACTCGTGTTTCATTTCTCCATAATTAAGCTTATTTCCCTTATAGCTCCTAGCTTGCATAAACGCTTTGCTATTCATAACTGGTACTTATGCCAGTCTTGTTGTATTAAGCTTAAAATCCGTTGTGCCTTCTAGGAGTTACGTATCACCAAGAACCTGATATTATCAATAGTATTAGTTATTTATTGTCAGGGGTGAAGTCACTTTCTCCAGAGGCTAACAGTACTAATAAACAGCAATTGTGAGTAATAAGTCTCTGCTGTGTACTGTTGAGAAAGTTTATAAATTCTCGTTCTGAGAGAGTCGGCGAAGCGGGCCGGCATAAAGTAATCATTGCTTGATTTAGCAAGACAATTCATTGTCCCTGCTCTCCAGTAATATTGAGAATGATCATTTAATTTTGCATTTATTTAAAAACCCCGTGACAGCTACCATTTGTCTGTGTTTCACTAATACATCTAAGAGATCGTTTTCTACGTTGAACTGACCTGAGTGATTCAAATTCTCCTTTATGCACTCTCAGTCTGACGAGTTTACTCTGCTCGATGCCCCTGTTACTGTCACTTCGCGTATCGGAGCTGGGCAAATTTCAAACCAACAAATACAGGTTCCTTTCTTAATCTTCACATCATTCATGGTGTTAGCTAAAATGACATTCGTCTCACCCTTGTCATTCATCCAGCACAGGGCGCTCTCTATCAAAAGGCCATTTACTCTAACGGTCTCTGCTAATGCAATGACGATACAGTTTGTCGGTTTACTCTTAATCATACCTTGCATGAATAATTTTGGTGGTAAATTTATATCATAATTAGTGCTGGCTGGGTAAGTGGATGAGACACGTTTGCCCTGTGAGTGAGTGGGGTTTGGGCTGTGATAGCTGGTCTACGCGCCCAAATTCTTTGAGAAGTTGTTCGTCGGACTCCCCCATTTTGGTTTTGTGTGTAATCGCTCTTGTGACGCTAGTTTTCCCATAATTACTGGTTGTATTATCAGGAGATGAAATTTCCTCTATGAATTAGCTGTCATAATGAATGCCATTGAAATGTTGCATCAATTTTATATTTTGTGTTCTCATTGTGTTAAGTCCAAGAAGCAATTCTCTAATTGATAATTTTTCTACCACGTAAAAGGTGGTAGTGAATGATTTTGTGGTCTCTGTGAAATTCATGTTTTACTCAGTCATACCAATAACTGGCATTTTTTTACCATCCACTGTGTATAAATTTAAGTCTGAGTTTTCCAAAAACGTCACTTTTCTTCTATTTCTAAAAATTCTTGCTAACTCATCTTGCGTTATTAAATTCACTGGAGAGCCAGAATCCAAAAATAATGAAATCTCTTCCTCTTCACATGAAGCAGAAACCAAAATGATTCATTTCCAAAGAAACTTCCGATGTTGACTGTGTTTGGGTGTTTTATGTGTCGTCGTCTTTTGTGCTGGTACGATCTTCCCCCGACCTATAGATGGATAATATTTCTATCGTTCTACAATCGAGGTCCAATGACCAGATGACCTATGACATCTGCAAAATGCCTCGAAACTTTTTACCTTTTGCCTATCTTCTTTCCTTTTAATGTAACACTCCGATTTGGTGTGACCAGGCTTTGCGCAATAGTAACAGAGCGTGTTACTTGAGTTCGACCTATGAGGTGATCTTCCATTTGCTTGTCTTTGTGCCGATCGATGTCTACTGGGACTTCGGCCAGGCTTTTGTACCGCCGTGTTACCTGGTGTGCGGGAACGAGTCCTTGAGCTAACCTGACTGTGTGCTTGTTTCTGAACTGGTCGAGATTGTCTCTGGTCCTTGCCAGGACTTGACTTATTTATCCCTGCTACGATTTCTGGCACTTTGATCCCTGTCCTGTTTGCCTGTGATGTGTCAGCCACACCAGTTTTACTGCAGCTTAATTCCACCTCATAAATGAAATCAAGTAAACTCATCCCTGGATTATATGGGATGGTTTTAGATAATTTTAATATCCTGTCAGGATATTGGGATAGGGTTGATACGTAGACAATGATGTCATCGACATCTACTGGTGACATATTACCATCCTCTGTGACCCAGTCTGAGTTTTCTAGGCTAGGTAAAAGGATCTTCTTAATGTTGGAAATATCTGCTGTAATTTCCCCTATATCTGAGCCTGAGTGTATTTGCCTATAGGTCCACAATCTTTTGTAATTCTGGGATTATACCACCAAGAAAATTCTTGCCTCCAGAGAATTTCCTAAGGAATTCTGTCTTAAACTGCTCAAATGTTAAAGCTCTCAACAGCTTCTCTGACTTGAGCAAATTGCCAGCTGGGCATCGTTCTTGATTTATTCTAGCTGAAAAACAACTATTTTTCCTTTCTCATCTGTAATGTGTCTCCTAATGAAGTACTGCTGACATTGTTAATAAGTGTGTTTATGTCGATCTTATCTTTTTCTGTACCAGAGAATTTTGGTAGTTCATTGTCTTCATGACAAATATACACTGGAAAATGAGTATTACTGGAATTTGTGGAGAAGGTACTGCACTAGTACTTGCTTCATCTACATTAGCCATCTTTAACGTGTTTTTCTTGCAATCGTCATTTACAGGCAATATATATTTTTTCCCTGACCTTAATTCTCTATGGTTTAAGTTATAGTAAACTGGAAGTAAATTTTTATAAAGTTCTCTCTCTACATCTGAAATTTCTGACCAAGTGTCATCGTCATTTACTTCAGCGTAAATTGCATCTGTTTGCTGGTTTTTATCTAGTGTGTGTTTTGTTTCCTGAGTTTGGTTTACCGCTTGTTCTTGTGTTTCTGATGGTGTTTCAGAATTTATATTTTGTTGATCGTTTTTCTGGTGTTTGTGTCAGGGTATTTGTCACTGTTAATGCTGATCCTTTGGGCACTAATTGTGGAACTTTTCTTAGCATAATGAGATTACACAATGAATCATTATTTTACATTTTTCTTGATTGCTAATAAAATTAAAATTATAAGACACATATGTAAGTGTAAATTGTGTAATTGTCTCTCACTGTGTAGTTTGAAATGTAATATTTGTGATTATATATATATATATATATATATATATATATATATATATATATATATATATATATATATATATATATATATATATATTTATATATCCCATTGGATCCCAGGGGTGCTGGGCGAGGCATGGCACTGGGTGGGTACTAAGCGTACCGCCCTCCCCTATCGGCTCACAGTCGCGAAGCTCATAGGTCCCTACCTGGGGGTTCCCTACTTTACGAAGACTTGAAAAATCCCAGTTCTGTCGAATAATCCGGACACTGGGCTCCAATGGGATATATATATATATATATATATATATATATATATATATATAATTGCTTGGTTCGTTAACTAAGAGATATTATATGGATAGTTATGTAAGTGGTGAAGTGTTAACTGATACAACCTTGGTTAGAATATATCAACTCACTAGAACAGCAGCGGAAATACGGTCGTGGTGTTTGTTGATTGTTGATTACATCTTGGGTCAAGACACTCGCTCTCCTCATCCTTGTGGTGGAGGTCAGATATCACACACGTTACTTGGTAGGGTTTGGAATTGGGTGGGTCCTGGTATGACAGCGTCAGCACTTTGTGTTGTTGCTGGGATAGGCAGACAGACTGGCAGGCAGGCAGGTGTAGGATGGCAAGCTGGTGTTGTCAGGCACTCAGAGTGATTGACGGATTATGACGACCTTCGCAAATGATGACAATGCTGACATGCTGCCTCATTGTGGTAGTGGTGGTGGGGAAGAAGATGATGGAGGTCGTGGTGGGGTGGTGGAGTAGGTGGGCGAAATTCATCTGTGTTGTGCATTACGAGTACTTAGGTGACACTTCACTCACTTTCGTTGCTTCTTCTTCTTGTACATTTGATTTTCTTTACTTGTTGAGATTAACTTGCAGGCTTGTAGATTTGTTGATCGACGTAGTTTATCGTTGACATTGTGTTTCGTAATCTTGGAGTTGTGGTTTAGGAGCGATTAGTGACGAAGTCAAGCTGTGTTGATGCGACGCCAGCTCTCGCTCTCTGCTTTGCTTGTTTGTTTTTTGTTTGATTGGGTAAAGTCGCCAAATTGAGCGTAGTTGTAGTTTGCTGTGATTGAGACGTTAATCGGCTTCGTTTACAACTCGCCACCACTCTCAGTGAACTGAGTGAGGTAGATATCGTACTTTACCGCTGTAGCTGTTGTGTAAACTCGTAAGGTGTAGTCTGACTGAGGTTCGTTTTCGCCGCTCCCCACTAGTCTCGAATGGCGTAGTTTATCATAGTTGTCTCATTATTACCGCTGTTCACCAATCTCGATAGCGTGGTCTTAAGTACTTGTAGGAAGATAGGGCAATCGATTATGGATCGTTAAGCTCAGCCAAAATAAAGTAGTGAGACTCAGTGTCAACGAGGTGAGTTACAGCACTCTTGGGTTACAAAGTATATTACACACAGTTATAAAAAGTGAAATGCACGTGCGGCGGGGTGAACCCGACACCACCAACCCAGGAGGAGAGAGTGAGGAGGTGATACGCACCCCACCCACCCCACTAGGAGACGGCGGAGGGGCATATTTACCTGACCTGACGTCCTGGCATCAACGACATATGTCCCTGGTGACTCGGCGCCTCTCTTACGCGCAGCCAGACCACCCAGCAGTGTATAGGGAAAGTACACTACTCTCCAACAGAGGGAACACTCACCAGAATTGAGGTGGGACATACATTGACAAGCTCCCAAGCACACCCTTAGATGCAGAGTCCCTTGGATTGGCCCCCCTTTTGTATGAGGACTCAGGAGGAGTTTCTAGGGTTGCTAGCCCCCTACATCGACTGATGGAGGGCACGCTTCACTGGAGCTGTGGTGCAAGCGGTGAGAGTACGTCCGACCTTGTCCTCCCAACGTTGCAGGTACAGCACCTTCCCCGACGGAAGGAGGGCACACTCCACCTGAGCTGTGGCATAAGCCGTGAGAGTACGTCCGACCTCGTCCTCCTGATGTCGCAGATGCAGAACCTTCCCCGACGGAAGGAGGGCATGCTCCACTGCAGCTGTGGCAGAAGCTGAGAGAGTACGCCCAACCTCTTCCTCCCGACATCTCAGGGGCAGGAGACTCTAGCCCTACAGCAGGAGGGCAAACTTCACCGGAGCCGTGACTACCACTGGGACAGCCCCGTGGGAGCCCGCTCCCGGTCGCCAGGATCAGCGGTGTCTGGGAGAGGCTCCCCCGACCTCCTCCATGCCCCTCACCCACATTGGAGCACAGGCAGTGTCCAATGGGGCTGCCTGACGAAGGGAGTCACCTCTGACTCGCCCCGCCTGCCCCGTGGGAGAGCGAGGCGCCCCTTCCCTCGCTGCTCTCCTCGAAAGTTGAGGATCTATTCCCCTACAGGCTCCCAACCTGAGTCCAGACCAGGCCAGGCGTCCCCAAGGCCTGATGCCCAGTCCCTCCAGCCCCGCCCTCCCCAGATGCTGATGGGCTCCGCCAAGACCACAGACTGCTGCCCAACCCTGACGGCCTCCTCCTGCAGTTGAGGCCGCAGCCCCGAGGGTCAGAGGATCTCCCCAGGTGTTTGCCACGACAGTATGACGACCCCCAGAGTCGATGGCCGCAGCTCTTGCCTGTCGGCCACCCCAGACAGGTGCAAAGGCCGCCCCACCCAGACGCCGCCCTCCTCCAGGCCGACCCTAGGCCCAGGCTTCCCTTGGTCCCTTCCCTGGACCCCGACGACAACTAAGGGCTGACGACGTGCTGCTGACTGCTGGCCCTTTTCGACCCCAGCCCAGAGAGCCCTGCCCCGTGTAGGACTAATGCAGCCAAGGAGCTGCCCCATACACCGCCCCATTCCTCCCAGACTAGCAGTCACTCCAAAGGCCACACTTTCCTTTGCAGCTCCCCAAACAGCCCACCTCCCACGCCTGGCCGCCACCTGGAGCTCCCGGCATAGGCCCTCTTCACCCGTGGGCCGTGTTCTCCCCTCTGACTGAACTGTGAGTAAAGGTCTCGTAACTTTCCATTCCCCCCCCCCCCAGTGTGGTGATCCCAACCCCTTGTGAACCAACCAGTGTGACCTCGTTCCTCCCCTCCCCTGCGTGGTGTCTCCCCAGTGTCTCTCTCCCCCCGTGTGTCCCTCCACCCTTACTGGTGTTCCCCCCCCCCCCGGTGAACCGCGTACCTGAGACTCACGAGCAGAGTGTCTAACCCCACCCACGGGCTAACTTCCCTCCGAACAGTGTGAAATCCCCTTGTGTCATTTGCAGAAAACAACAATATCCCAGTGCATCCCAGCACAGTGTTGTCCCTCCGCTCCCCCTGGCCCCCATCCCTACGGAAAATAGTCCCTCCCTATCCTCAATAATACCCCCCTGCACCCCTCAGGTGTGTTATACTGTATACTCTCGTCCTGTGCGATGCGGCATAGTCAAAGTCTAGCTAAGGTTTCCGTCTATGTCACGCGGATATATTATATTAGCTATGACATCGTTTATGTAATGCGAACACCTAGGCTTAAGGACCTGACTATACGAACTGTCTCTGTGGAAATACTGGGTAGTGTTGTCTGTGAATAAGCCGATGGTGATATACTTGATGTGTTTGTGAGATATCACCCGTGACACTGTGTGCATGTAAATTATACTCCAGGAAAGTGTAAACTCACATATGAGATGCATGTGCTGAACTAGGTGGACAGTGATTGTCATAAACATCGGTGCAAGTTATATATTCTCAGCTTTGGCTATAGCATTGTGTGTAATACAGTAGTGATTGTCATAACTTCGGTGCAAGTTATTATACAGTATATTCTCAGCTTTGGCTATAGCATTGTGTGTTTAATACAGTAAGGATTGTCATAAACATCGGTGCAAGTTGTTGTGTGCTCTCAGCTCTGCTTATAGCATTGTGTGTGTCATTATTCTCTGATAATATAGCAGTGTATCTTTTGACCCGTGTTGTTTGTGTTTTCCCCTCCTTGTTGATGCTGACCCGGTCAGGAACAAAGAACCCAGGGCTGCACCGTCTATACCCGAGAAGTCGGGACTCAGGACACGCTGCATAACAAAAAGTTACAGTTTAGTGGAGCGTGATCCTAACATTGGACCTTCTCTCTAGCCCTTCTCTCCCCTTTCTCTGATCTGAGGGGAATCTCTCCGACATTATATACAGCATGGAGAGGATGTGTATGACTGGTAAATTTCCTATCACGTTGACTAACTGGCTATGGCTGGTTACTCCACGTGTTTGAATACGTCATGAAATTCTTGTTCATCTGGACTATGGAGAAGCTTGGTTAAGGATTCTTGATGGTCTGGGACAACAATGGTTGTAGATATACATTATGTGAACTGACATTCCTGGTTCGTCTAGGTAAGAGGATGTGTTCTGTAACTCTTCCTTGAGAACTCAGACATAGCCACCTGTTTCACATACTGTTACCTATAGCTATATTGTTACATACAGTATTGTGTTATATTATGACTACAGCTTTAACGTCAAGAGCCTGGTCCCAATTAGTTCATTACATCGAGTGATCTGTGTGTGTGTGTGTGTGTGTGTGTGTGTGTGTGTTAAAATTTATTATTAGCGAACTGCAGATTGTAGAGCAACGTTCTTTATACATGTTGAATGTTTTAGACATGAATTTTGGAAAGAAAGGAGTGGTAATTGCTTGCAATATAGTTTTGTGAGCTGTGAAATGATATATTGTTAAAAGTTATGACTGTCAACAGTGGAGAAGATTCACAGCGTATTGTGTTTGTGAAGAGAGAGAGAGAGAGAGAGAGAGAGAGAGACTGGAATTTGTGGAAGATTAGGTACTTAGGAGCAGCGATAATAAATGCATGAGAAACGTGAAAAGTAGAGTGTCTCAAGGAAATAAGGAGCCTAGTGCCATAGGCCTATGAAGCGGAGGATCTGAGGGGTGGCAAGTTCCTCAGGAATACTTCGTAGGAAAACGTGTTTTTTACGTCAAAACTTGCTTCTTCAGGGCAGTTGCTTCTGATGGTGTACATGAACCTCTGAAAGGAATTTTGGTTAACGCTTTTTGGATCGTCCGAATTTTAAGATCTTCTCCCTATCAATTTTTATGTATATGAAAATTGGAGCATGTTATTTTAAGCTTGTAAATGTCCTAAAAATAAACTATTATTATATATACTTATATCTTCGTGTGATATGCCTGCTTAATGTACTAGTTTGCAGATCAAGGCAGCTATGAGCATTTTCTAGGCAACGAACTACCTGCTGTGAAATGCCTTCCCTTATGATTATGGATACTGCTAGGGACGCCTTCACATGGGACCAAGGACTGAGTATAGAGACTAAAAGATGATTGCATGAGAGTGTGTTAGTCTTCACATTACTAGTACTATATGAGTGTGAGCCTTCAGAATGGCCGGAGTATCAAAAGTTAAGAAGAGGAAATGGACTGTTGACATGTGTTTGGGTTTTGTTTGCTGACAAAGATATGAGATGCAGAAATTCGTAACACAAGTGGAGTTAAAAAGTCAATTGATGAACGATTGGATAAAAGAGTAGTTATCAGATGACATGTTTAGGCTACACTAGGGAATAATGCAAATACGTAGTCAAGAGGGTACACGGGAGTGGGTTTGAGGGTAAGAGAAATGGAGAACTGAAAAGAAAGTGTACGTTCAAGTACTCAAAGTTGGGGTCCGTATTTTTTCAGTTTAGGAAGGCCCCTAATACCTTTTCCTTAGCAACTTATGTTGCTCCTTACACCTTACTGTCCTATATAGCCATAATCTGCATATAAAGATATAAAAAAATCCCCGGTATTAGCTATTAAAAAAAAAAAAAACTGTCTAGGAAGGTGTCAGGGAGCTTCCTTAACCAACGAGAATACTAGCCTTGGCCCTCAGATGGTCATGGAGTAGTATATGACCAAAATACACATGTCTGCCTCTTGGTGATTCAAATTACAGCACATGTCAAAAAATCTTTACCTCGACTGGTGTAGTTCATTACAAGACCATAGGAATACGAAAAAAAAAAAAAGTCCATTGTTTTGGGGAGCCAAAGACCAACCAGCTGGCAAATTATGGAGTCTGCTGCTAAAGAAGAAGAACAACAACAAAAACAACAACGATGGAAGCACTAAGAAACTGTATGATGACCTGGATCCAATTGTGGAAAATACGTCACTATACTCTTTTCTGATTAACATAGGAAGGTTCTCACTTTTTCGTAGTTTATTTCACAAAGTTCAGTGTTAATATTCTTTTTATAGAATATGAACAGAGAAAGGAAAAACAAATTAAATGAAAAAATCCATACACATATTACAGATGTATGTTCTTAAGGCTAAAGCTCTGTCAAAGTATCAGATATACTCCCTAAATTCATAACAAAACCAACTGCAAACCACAGAACATTTTTAATATAACATTTAGTGTATCTCACGTATAATTTGTACTGTAATAATTATAATTTGTAATTGACTTTCGAATTTAGATCTTGAAAGAACACTTTAGGAACATACTATCAGTGTTTGAAAATTAAAGCTGGCATCATTGCTTGTGACGCCCGCAAAATTATACAATATGGTTGACATATTCAAAAACAGAATAAATTTAATCTTTCTCTCCAAGGTGACGACAAGAAGCTGCATGCATTCTCTGATCAGAATATCCTCTGGAAAAGAAGAGTCATTACAGAAAACCTACTAAAGTTTTATGAACTGAACACTTTGGTGGAGAAGAATGTAAAAAGCTCCTTCAAAGGAGGTAATCTCAGTCATCATGGTGCCAGGACACCGTTCAACAAAAATGCATTCGAGTAGACTTGGAATCTGGCCTATGGATTCGACATCAATTCATGCTTCCTTGCAGCAGCCTAGAAGATGCGGACCCTTCAAAGGAATCTTTTTGAAAATTGATTGTCTCTTCGATCAGAATGCAGTTTCAGGAAATTATTTCGGAAAATTATTTGGAAAGTTATGTTACCGGATTATTCTTTTCTCACCAACAATGCTATGCTTCAGTTGCATCCATTCACGTTTACATGCTCCTACGAAACTGGCGTTTTCTTGCTCTTTCTTGCCAAAACAAAGCGTTGCAACAGACTGTGTGGTTGATGATCTTTGATATGCTCTGCCAAATACATCACTGCGTAACTTGAAATAGATGATAATTACTCAGGTTTGTCTCTGCGGTATACAATAAGTTTTACCTTTTCTGTATCGTATGCAAGAAGTTTAATTCTTCCAAACAGTTAAACCTTTCAGAAACTTAAGTTAGTATTTTGCATTTCATATTATTGTATCGGGTATCTGGGATAATATTTTCGAGTAAAACTAATATTTTATAGAAAATAAATCAACTCTTGAGCATGCCATATTTGGATTAATCCATATCTATTTTTCATCAATGTAGCATATAATTTAGGTACACTTAATACACTGTATAAATACACAGTTGAGGAAGTCGGTAAATGGGTAATGAGATGAAAAAGGTTGGAAACCACTGTTCTGTTTCAATGTCCTGCACTTTTTCCACTCAAGCATCATGCTCTAATGCTAATCTGAACACTGAAGATGGAGACAGAGGCCAATTTTAGCCATAGTTAAAGGACTATAAACCCTTTATTTTTAAAGTTTTGTGTATGATCACTTTCAAACAAAGTATATCCCTGTGCAAATAAAGTATAGTGGATTTTATGTGGCACTGTGTGTACCTTTCCTATCCTCGGACGGTCGTTCTTTTTTCTTTTAATATTATCTCTTTTTTATTGCATTAAACATTATCTTGTCCAAATAACTGAATTTTGCTTCATGATCCAATATACTGTGTAGTGAAGAAAAAGTCTAGGAAACCGATTTCACTTGGTAGGGTATACGGTAGAGTCAGCAATAAAATCAGTGTTATGATAACTATAATCGTACCCTTCCCCCGCACAAACGACGCCACTAGACATTAGAATATATACCAAGAACAACTGGACAACAAATTGTATATTAATGGGAAGTGAGTGAGAAAGCATTATTGATATATGAGTAAGGCTGATGTATTGACATATATCTAATAATTCAATCCGTCAGTCATAGCCAGATGAACAGCTTTAATAAAATTATGTTGTATATTGGCTTGTAAGAGAGAAAAGTCTAAATAGCTTTACGTGTTCACAATATTACGGTAAGTAACTACTCTAACATGCCGCCCTCTTACCACCTTTCCGTATTTTCACTTCTCATCACAAGACAGACTTCACTCTGTTTTTTAAGAAAGTCCCCTTGGTTGACCTATGACACACAGTCACCTGTTTGAACCAAGATCCAACAACAAGCAGTTGTTATGCTGATTGTGCCATCATAATTCAAGAGGCTTATCTCCAAGGCAGATTAGCTGTTGAATGGTGTATTCAGACGTGCGCCTTGGCGAGGAGAGAAAGGTTGTGTCGCCCTTAAAGGTGAGCACTGTATGGGTGTAATGGTGAGAGCGGAGGCGGCTCTGCCTCACTTGCCATGACGCCCTCAAACAGGCAACTCTGCCTGCTGCTCCTCTACCTGGCCCTCGTCCCAGCCGTGGCTGCCTCCTTCACTAAATCCTCAATGCTGTCAGGTGAGCCACTCAGTGCAAAGACAGGCCTACAGAACACCCTGTACTATAATACACATTTTGTGATTGTACAAGCTCTACTAAAATTGTGGGGGAACTTGGCTACAACCTACTGATGTGCTGATGAATTTTGAGGACACAATAAACCAATTCACTGGTTTCGACCCAATTTAAAGTTAATGCTGGAATCGATCCACAGTTGACCACCCATTTAAGCACTCATTGGTTAAAGTAGGGGTGCTGTGTAAGCAGGTCCCATGTATGCTGAAGTTTTCCAGCCATGGGCATTGGTTTGATGTGGTAGAAGACCCGTGCAGTTCACGAGTAGTTTCCACGTACTTGGTAAATTTTAGACTGTTTTCTTTTTTTTACCAGCCCACGGGGACGCCGTGCATGTGAGTGTTAGAATAAAACAAACAACCAAACATACCGCACTGGGCTACGAGGTGGCCCAGCCCCCCCCACCTTCTCTAACAGGGGGGGGGAAATCAATTACTACTACTACTACCAAACATACCATGAACTGAAATATAGCTACAGGTACTGTACAGATATACAGATTGCAGTATTTTTTATGAGTGCACAGAAACATGGGCAAGTATCGCATATGGAATTGCAGCAGTGCTAAGGGTTGCTGATTATACGGAAAACATATACTCATTACCAGACTGTATCACCAGTCGAACAGGGCAGTACTCCCGAGGTGGATGGCAAGCTGGTGACAGGGAGAGCTGGAGCTCCCGTTTCACCAGCCCTCTGAACTTGATCCTGACCATCTCCCTTTGCTGAACATTTTCAATGCTTTCATTTACACAGAGAGTAGGCCAGCACACTCTCTTAATACCTCAACCTTCAGCAGCCTACACCACACTACATGCACGTAAGATATCATACCTATTCCCACTCCTCTTAGCAAAGGCCCCTGCATTATGACTAGCAAACGAGGTGGTATCTCAAATTTCCACCATCGGCAGGGTAGGGCTGGCGGCACAGGGTCTTCCCTGCCGCCATCGCTGGCAGCGACTGTTGCAAATTCCATTCATGCTCGTAAGAGTAGAAGTGCAGGTGCAGCCCTATTCTTCACCAATATCCGTGGTCTGAGCACAAGTCTGAATTCAGTTCATTTTGCCTGCAGTCCATATCCCCTCCGGCCGTGTTCCTCACAGAACCACAAATCTCTCCCTCTACCGAGGTATCCCCATTCTGTTTTTCTGGTTACCATCTCCTCACAAACATACGTAACAAGTGCGGCACCTGTTGTTATGTCCAATCAGAATATGGAGTTGACACTGTTTAAAACTTCACTGCAGTTAATTTTGATTACTCACTGTATACTATAAATTATCTAAATATTACCAATTATATCTGTGTAGTCGATCATTCCCCCAATGCTTCTTCAGAACCCAGTGTACTTGACTCCATATCCACACAGTTGAGTACCCTTAACCTTGCCCTTAGAACCGAAATTACCATTTTGGGTGATTATATCATACATAATGCTGAATGGTTATTGCATTATTCCAGGGCTGACTATGCTGGTCTAGAGTGAGTTGTCTGCAGAATCGTTTAATCTCACGCAGTTGGTAAAGCAACCAACCCGAATACCAGATAATCCTGACCATAATGCCCATCTCTTGGATCTATTCCTGACAAATAATCCAGATCAATACAAGATAGAAGTACTGTCACAACTTGCATCCTCTGACCACAACCTCATCAAAGCTTCATTAATTAGCCCACCCAAACCTCTCCATTCTTAACCCGTCAGAATGACCCGATGGCACTTTGAGAGGGCAAACTGGGATGGATTTAGAAATTATCTTGCTGACATTCCATGGCAGTCTTTCTTCTCTAGTGATGTCAGTTCTACCCGGTCCCACATTTACGACTTAATACTAGCTGGTATGGATTTATTCATACTAAGTCAACAGGTCACTAAAAGATCAAACTCTCCAAAATGGTTTGATAGCAACTGTACCAGAGCAACGGCCTAAAAGTCATTAGCGTATAACTCTTACTCAAAATAAAGAACATCTGAATCACTCTTTCAATTTAAAATTGCTAGAAACCATGCAACAGCTGTCAGAAATCTCGCTAAATCATTTTTCATCAAAATCAAGCATCAAAACTACTTAACAACCCTAATGACTATAGAAAATTCTTGTCGGCTTTCAGTTCTTTCAATAAGAACTTTAACAAGTCATCATCCATTCCCCCACTAAAATCTTCCTATGGCAACATTACAAATGACCCCCGTGGGAAAGCGAATATCTTTGTCAGGACATTTGCCAGAATTCTACCGTAGACGAAGTTAGTCAGAACGTCCCAGTACTAGAACTTGACTCTCCCGAAATTGTTCCACTTAAAATACAGACGAGATACGTAAAATCCATCCTAGGCAATTCACCAACCAACAAAGCTCCGGGCCCAGATGTTATTCCTCCGATTGTTTTGATAATATGTTCCCCAGAACTTGCCTCTGCTCTAGCTAAATTATTCAGACTATGCATACGTACTTCTTCATTCCGTGATTCATGGAAAGAAACCAATATCCACCCAATTCAAAAGAAAGGAAGTTCCTCCGACCCCTCTGATTACAGACCAATAGCTGTCACATCTTCTCTTGGTAAAGTATTTGAAATTTTAATTAATAAGCACAGAGTTAAACGTCTTGAATCCAACAACTTAACTAGCGATATACAATATGGTTTTTGCCACGAAAGATCCATAATTAACATACTCCATCAATCAACTGACCAACATGCAGAAACTCATGCAGTAGCCCTTGATATTTCTAAACCTTTCGACAGAGTATGGCACCGTTCCCTGCTGTCCAAACTCCCTTGCTATGGACTAACATCTTTTGTTTCTCTGCCTTCCTCACATCTTAGGGACAGAAAAATAAGAATAAAAGTAGATGATGTATATTCCAAATTCCACTCAAATAATGCTGGCGTGCAACAGGAATCAATTCTGGCACCAACCCTGTTCCTAGTTCATATTAATAATCTCTTATCTGTCACCCACAATCCCATTCATTTATATGATGACTCAACACTTCACAGTTCATTCACACTCAAACACCCATTTCAAAGTTTAATATTTCTAACTCTCAACTCACTACAGCCATCTCTTTAAATCAAGACTTATCTTCGAGCAACGAATGGGGACAAAACAACCCTGTCTCATTTAATGCTAGTAAAACCAAATATATACAATGCACTAATAGAAATATACATTGCCAGATTCGTATATTACCTTCAGTGGTACCAATACTCCCATCTCCAAAATTATTGAAATTCTCGGTGTCTCACTTAACAATGCCCTCAGCTGGACCTCTCATTTCAAATCACTTTCTATAACCGCCTCAAAGAAACTTGGATTATTGTACAGTTTTCGTCACTTACGAGCAATTAGATATAATATATAAGTCATGTGTGCTCCTAGCTTGAATATTGATAGCCCTTATGGAGTAGATGTGGAGAGGTTGCACTAAAACAACCAGGCAAAATTCAGAACATAGCTGTTGGAATTATTAATAACCCTTCTATTATAAGTAAACTACCTTCCCTACAAGTAAGAAGGAATGTTGCCTCCCTTGCATTATTTTACAGATACTTCTATGGCAAATGCTGAGATGAAGTGCGTCCATTGTGCCATCTCTCCATGCCTTCCCTCGTGCTACACGGGCAGCTGGAAGAGCTCATGACTGGAATGTCACACAGCCATATTGCAGAACATCTGCCTATCAGAATTCTATTATTGCCCAAAATGTATTTCTCTCGAACTCGCGTCGCGGAGTTGTTTTCTCCCACACTTCGACCTTCAGCTGTTCAAGGCCAACTGTTACAGATATTTTATGAATGGAGGACGCCAGTAATATAGTGTGTGGATTATTTTATTTATTCACTTGTTTTTTCCTCCCTCTGTTCTATTATTAAAAAAAAAAAATACATCACACTTCAAATTCTCTCACGTTTCCTTCTTCCATGAATGATGTTAGTGTTTCCCTTATAGAAAAAAGCAAGACTCTACAAATACTTTGCATTTCTCCTTTTCTGTGCCCCTCTTGGATGTGTGACAGACACTTCATTGTCTTCCAAATTACAGATAAGCGTAATTCTTGCCAGCATCCATTTTCATTTTCTTTTAATTCCTTAGTTTCGTCTATATTGAACCTTCATTTTCTCACATATTCATTTGCTACACACACACACACACACACACACACACACACACACACACACACACACACACACACACACACACACACACACATATATATATATATATATATATATATATATATATATATATATATATATGATCTCTCTCTCTCTACTGTATATATATATATATATATATATATATATATATATATATATATATATATATATATATATATATATGTGTGTGTGTGTGTGTGTGTGTGTGTGTCTGTCTGTCTGTCTGTGCTGCAGAGAAATCGAGGGGGATACATATAGATCTCTCTAAGTACGTCTAATAGGCGTATCTTTTTCCTACGTATTTAATGGCGTGCACTACAGTTGCTAATGGTAAGTGAATGAATGAGGCATTTGTGCCTTTCCACTTTGTTAAAGGGGGCAACATTACCCCGTTATTTGTTTATTCATTTACCATCCAGCGTTGTAAATAGTTTCCTACAGGAAACCATTAGATAGGACAGTCAATGTAGAGCCAGCTAGAGGCAGCACTACATCGACTGAGTTAATCATGGGCGCTCCCATTCTCTGATTGGTAGACTTCTTTATTCCACATTTCTTGCGACTGTTTCTTATTCTCTTCACTCTACACAACCGACTCGCATTCTTATCAGTCACGTTTACAGTTCTCATTTTTCTGTCTTCTCATTTTCCAAACTCATTTCGTAGGAAGATGTCACATTCGTACATTACAGATGGTATTAACATAACTTCATGTGGGCCTCTTTTACCCTTCATACTCGATCTTTCCCATATATCATGGTCTTCCTAGTCCAGACCACTTTTCTTCATTGGGAACATCATTTTAAGGGTCTCTTCGTCATTTATGTCTGAAACTTATCCAAACTGCTTAACCCTCTCACGCACGCAAAAGTTTCAGTTAGTTTCCCGGCACGCGATTTTACTCGACTGGCCGCTCGCCCAGCCCGCCCACGCGCCGCTGAAAATACGTATTCTCACCTTATTTTCGCCACCCAGACCTTAATCTATTGCCATGAAACCTATATCATCTTATTCATTGATGTTTGTTCTAGCTGATAAGCACAAAAAAAAAAAAAAAAACAGGAAAACATTAATAAAACTACATTAGGCGGCCCTGAATAAACATTTTGCAACGTCAATTGTGAGTCACTTCCCAACATCACCATTTGAATGCTTTCCATCATACAGGAAAATGTTATTAGAAGTTTTGATAGAGAATTTCATCAGCTTTCTAATGAGAAATATCCAGGTGTGATAAGATTTGCAGTTTTGGAGAAAATGGCCAAAAACTGAAAGACATTAAAAAAAAAAAAAAATTGTACAGGGAGCTCTTCTGCAAAACTTTTCTCATACACCTTATGTTTTTATTTCAAAATATTGTGTAGAATTTCATGCGCTTTCTCATGATCCACGCAGATTTTTGATACGCCTCATAGTTTCCAAGTAAATCAGAAAAAAAACGACTGGGTACTCACGGCCGTGCATCACTTTCGTCATGCGCGCACAGCCAACGCTGTATACACACCTACGTAACAACGACTTTTTACAAGAGATATTACATTGTTATGTCTTGTACATACATAGAATTTCCTGTCTTTACGATCGTTCTTACAGGAAATCGATACGTCCAATAATTTTCGAGTAATTGGCCAACAAAATGAGATTACTCCGAGCGCTTTCTACTTTTACCACATGCGAAAAAAAAAAAAAAAACAGTTTCCCCTCCGTTTCCTAAAAAATATGCTCCCAAATGCTTTTATTATGGTAATGAAATACGTAGATTTTACTACTTTTTATCACGGTTCTTGCAGGAAATCGACATGTCCAATAGTTTTCAAGTAATTGGCTGACAAAAAGAGTTACTCCTCCGAGCGCTGCCTACTTTTACCGCAAGCAAGAAAAAAAAACACGCCGTGTTTCTCCACTTTCTCCTAAAAATATACTACCAAAGACTTTTATTTTGGTAGTGAACATACTTATAAATCACTGATCTTTATCTTGGTTATTATAGGAAGTCGATACATTCAATAGTTTTCGAGTAATGGGATGACAAAGCTAGATTACTCCTTTGAGCGCTATCTACTTTTACCGCAAGGGAAAAAAAAATCACTGACTTCCGCCCACTTTGCCTGAAGATTATGCTCCCTAAACCTTTTTTCTTTTTTTTTTTATGTACAGATTGTATAATCTTCCAGGGTTGTTTTTATAGTGTTATAACCTACTAGACATGAACACTACTTTTTTCTAGTTATTGCTAATGAAGCTGTACTTGCTGTCATACGTGTAATATGTAGGAGAAAATGGTAATTTGTGTGAAAAATATAGGGGTATAGATAATAGGTCAATATACATATCATATAATTCGGAAAACTCACTTCCTCCAGTGGTGTTGAGGGACCTGAAGGACTTTGTGGGATTTGAAGATGAGGAGTTATGTAGTGTGTGTATGTGTATGTGTGTGTGTGTGTGTGTGTGTGTGTGTGTGTCTGTGTGTGTGTGTGTGTGTGTGTGTGTGTGTGTGTGTGTGTGTGCTCCACTAGGAAATACTTCACTCAGTATGGTACAGTTCGAAGCAATCACCCACGCAAAGTGGCACATCAAAAACAGGACACATGTGACTTGTGTCCCTCCTCATCTTTGCCAGGGCACACAGGGCACACTGGGGCCTCCTCCAGTTGGGGATCCTCTCCTATCGATGGCCCAGTGTGTGATCCAACCGTACTCTGTCGGTGATGACTCTACAATGCTTGGTTGAATGTCCTCCTGGTCTTCCCCGGTCCCGTCGTCCTAGAGGTGCCGCTGCAGGGCTGGGCATGGCAGCGGCAGTAGGTTCTCCTGACAGACCAGGAACTGCTGCAGATGGTCGTCTCGGCATCCATGCTGGTCCTGCAGGCAATGATGGTGCTGGCTCCTGTGCTGGTCCTCCTCCTGGAGATGGCGGTGTTGGCACCTGTGCTGGTGCTGGTCATGGAGACTGTGCTGGCCCAGGAGACGGTCATGATGGCACCTGTGTTGGTGCTGCTGGAGGTGCCACAAGTGCCTAAGGTCCTGCTGGCCACTGGGTTGGAAGGTCAGGGGCATGGTGGATGACGTGCCCTGATGCGGGCCACTCTCCTTCATCAAACTGAAGGAGCTTGTCCACTATCTCCTCCACAAATTCCAACAGACTGACTGACCCACACGCACACTTCTTGTACAGGTCGAACGTGTTGAAAATGGCCATCTGGATGAAATAGAAGGTGATCTTTTTGGTCCATTTCACAGTCCGCCGCTGGATGGGGCACTACTGGACCATCTGGTCGAAGTGATCCACCCCACTCATGTATTGATTGTAGTCCTCCACCACGACGGGCTTGTCCACTGTCATCTAGACATAGTATGTCCTCCTGTCAGGTCCCCTGGTCTTCCCGCGAACCTGCTTCTGGATGGTACTTGTGCTGTGGAAGGTGGAGACCATGTTGACGATGCAGTTGTCCTTCCACAGCAACACCATCACGTTATCCTTGTGCATCGCTGCCGTGCCCCCCTTTGGCAGTTTCTTGGTCCTGCCAATGTCCTGCAGCCGCTTTGGTGCTCCTCTTGCCAGTATTAGGGTCCCACACACATAGGTTACAGAGTTATAATAGTTATCCATGTAAACTTTGTATCCCTGATCCTTCAGCAGTTCTACAAGACTCCAAACGGTGGTCTCCAGCACCTTCTTCTGACCCATATACACCTCGAAGTTCCAGATGTAACACGAGGAAGCCTCAGCCAGGATATACAACTTGATGGAATACTTCGAGGGCTTCATGGGGTTGTAGATGCGGAAGCTGAGGCGTCCCTTCCACGCCAGGGAGCCCTTGTCCAGGCTGAGGTGCTCCTCAGGTAAGTAGGTGTCCTGGAACCATTGAAGGAGGTACTCCATCACCATGAGAACCCTGCTGAGCCTGTAGTGATTGTCCTAGGGTATACCAAGTGAGTTGAAGTCGTGGAAGTGTTTCAGGATGAATCTGAAATGCCTCCCACTCATCACTTGCTGGAATAAGGGATAGTTATGGAGATGGGATCTCTTCCAGTAATGCTTGTTGGTTAGCATATTCACCACCCCCACGAAGAAGTAGAGCCCCAGGAACTTGGCCATCTCCTCTTCATTACAGATGAACCATGCGTCCAACACACTCCCTTGGAATGACGCATAGCTGGTGGTCTCAACGATGAAATATGTCAACAACTCCCTGGTGAAAAACAGCTGGAAGAACTGGAGAAGCATTGCTGGTGGATCCACCCTCATTCCTGGGGATCCTGTGAAGGGCCCATTCGCTGTTGTGAATGGGCTAGTGCGCCACCCTGGATCCTCTGCAACAACACCTCCCGCAGTGGTGACAGTGGGTCGGCCTACCGACACCCTTCTGCCTCATCGGACACCCTTTGGCCACCCCCTCATAGCCGAGCCATGGACCATGCCAGCCTTGTCAAGATGGTGAGAATTCACACACTATATATATATATATATATATATATATATATATATATATATATATATACATGATACTATCTCTCAGCAAGCACTCGTGACACATATCACAAACATTTTATATAAATTATAATCAACAAATGTCTTAGACATTTGTTGATTATAATTTATATAAAATGTTTGTGATATGTGTCACGAGTGCTTGCTGAGAGATAGTATCATGTATATATATATATATATATATATATATATATATATATATATATATATATATTGTCTGAATTCTCACCATCTTGACAAGGCTGGCATGGTCCATGGCTCGGCTATGAGGGGGTGGCCAAAGGGTGTCCGATGAGGCAGAAGGGTGTCGGTAGGCCGACCCACTGTCACCACTGCGGGAGGTGTTGTTGCAGAGGATCCAGGGTGGCGCACTAGCCCATTCACAACAGCGAATGGGCCCTTCACAGGATCCCCAGGAATGAGGGTGGATCCACCAGCAATGCTTCTCCAGTTCTTCCAGCTGTTTTTCACCAGGGAGTTGTTGACATATTTCATCGTTGAGACCACCAGCTATGCGGTCATTCCAAGGAGTGTGTTGGACGCATGGTTCATCTGTAATGAAGAGGAGATGGCCAAGTTCCTGGGGCTCTACTTCTTCGTGGGGGTGGTGAATATGCTAACCAACAAGCATTACTGGAAGAGATCCCATCTCCATAACTATCCCTTATTCCAGCAAGTGATGAGTGGGAGGCATTTCAGATTCATCCTGCACTTCCACGACTTCAACTCACTTGGTATACCCTAGGACAATCACTACAGGCTCAGCAGGGTTCTCATGGTGATGGAGTACCTCCTTCAATGGTTCCAGGACACCTACTTACCTGAGGAGCACCTCAGCCTGGACAAGGCTCCCTGGCGTGGAAGGGACGCCTCAGCTCGCATCTACAACCCCATGAAACCCTCGAAGTATTCCATCAAGTTGTATATCCTGGCTGAGGCTTCCTCGTGTTACATCTGGAACTTCGAGGTGTATGGGTCAGAAGAAGGTGCTGGAGACCACCGTTTGGAGTCTTGTAGAACTGCTGAAGGATCAGGGATACAAAGTTTACATGGATAACTATTATAACTCTGTAACCTATGTGTGTGGGACCCTAATACTGGCAAGAGGAGCACCAAAGCGGCTGCAGGACATTGGCAGGACCAAGAAACTGCCAAAGGGAGCGGCAGCGATGCACAGGATAAGCGTGATGTGGTGTTGCTGTGGAAGGACAACTGCATCGTCAACATGGTCTCCACCTTCCACAGCACAAGTACCATCCAGAAGCAGGTTCGCGGGAAGACCAGGGGACCTGACAGGAGGACATACTATGTCTAGATGACAGTGGACAAGCCCGTCGTGGTGGAGGACTACAATCAATACATGAGTGGGGTGGATCACTTCGACCAGATGGTCCAGTAGTGCCCCATCCAGCGGCGGACTGTGAAATGGACCAAAAAGATCACCTTCTATTTCATCCAGATGGCCATTTTCAACACGTTCGACCTGTACAAGAAGTGTGCGTGTGGGTCAGTCAGTCTGTTGGAATTTGTGGAGGAGATAGTGGACAAGCTCCTTCAGTTTGATGAAGGAGAGTGGCCCGCATCAGGGCACGTCATCCACCATGCCCCTGACCTTCCAACCCAGTGGCCAGCAGGACCTTAGGCACTTGTGGCACCTCCAGCAGCACCAACACAGGTGCCATCATGACCGTCTCCTGGGCCAGCACAGTCTCCATGACCAGCACCAGCACAGGTGCCAACACCGCCATCTCCAGGAGGAGGACCAGCACAGGAGCCAGCACCATCATTGCCTGCAGGACCAGCATGGATGCCGAGACGACCATCTGCAGCAGTTCCTGGTCTGTCAGGAGAACTACTGCCGCTGCCATGCCCAGCCCTGCAGCGGCACCTCTAGGACGACGGGACCTGGGGAAGACCAGGAGGACATTCAACCAAGCATTGTAGAGTCATCACCGACAGAGTACGGTTGGATCACACACTGGGCCATCGATAGGAGAGGATCCTCAACTGGAGGAGGCCCCAGTGTGCCCTGTGTGCCCTGGCAAAGATGAGGAGGGACACAAGTCACATGTGTCCTGTTTTTGATGTGCCACTTTGCGTGGGTGATTGCTTCGAACTGTACCATACTGAGTGAAGTATTTCCTAGTGGAGCACACACACACACACACACACACACACACACACACACACACACAGACACACACACACACACACACACACACACACACATACACATACACACACTACATAACTCCTCATCTTCAAATCCCACAAAGTCCTTCAGGTCCCTCAACACCACTGGAGGAAGTGAGTTTTCCGAATTATATGATATGTATATTGACCTATTATCTATACCCCTATATTTTTCACACAAATTACCATTTTCTCCTACATATTACACGTATGACAGCAAGTACAGCTTCATTAGCAATAACTAGAAAAAAGTAGTGTTCATGTCTAGTAGGTTATAACACTATAAAAACAACCCTGGAAGATTATACAATCTGTACATAAAAAAAGAAAAAGGTTTAGGAGCATAATCTTCAGGCAAAGTGGGCGGAAGTCAGATTTTTTCCCTTGCGTAAAAGTAGATAGCGCTCAAAGGAGTAATCTAGCTTTGTCATCCCATTACTCGAAAACTATTGAATGTATCGACTCCTATAATAACCAAGATAAAGATCAGGGATTTATACGTATGTTCACCACCAAAATAACAGTCTTTGGTAGTATATTTTTCGGAGAAAGTGGAGAAACACGGCGTGTTTTTTCTTGCTTGCGGTAAAAGTAGGCAGCGCTCGGAGGAGTAACTCTTTTGTCAGCCAATTACTTGAAAACTATTGGACATGTCGATTTCCTGCAAGAACCGTGATAAAAAGTAGTAAAATCTACGTATTTCATTACCATAATAAAAAAGCATTTGGGAGCATATTTTAGGAAACGGAGGGAAACTGTTTTTTTTTTTTCGCATGTGGTAAAAGTAGAAAGCGCTCGAGTAATCTCATTTTGTTGGCCAATTACTCGAAAATTATTGGACGTATCGATTTCCTGTAAGGAACGATCGTAAAGACAGGAAATTCTATGTATGTACAAGACATAACAATGTAATATCTCTTGTAAAAAGTCGTTGTTACGTAGGTGTGTATACAGCGTTGGCTGTGCGCGCATGACGAAAGTGATGCACGGCCGTGAGTACCCAGTCGTTTTTTCTGATTTACTTGGAAACTATGAGGCGTATCAAAAATCTGCGTGGATCATGAGAAAGCGCATGAAATTCTACACAATATTTTGAAATAAAAAACATAAGGTGTATGAAAAAGTTTTGCAGAAGAGCTCCCTGTACAATTTTTTTTTAATGTCTTTCAGTTTTTGGCCATTTCTCCAAAACTGCAAATCTTATCACACCTGGACTATTTCTCATTAAGAAAGCTGATGAAATTCTCTATCAAAACTTCTAATAACATTTTTCTGTATGATGGAAAGCCTTCGAATGGTGATGTTAGGAAGTGCAATTCATGTTGCAAAATGTTAATTCAGGGCCGCATAATGTAGTTTTATTCGTGTTTCCTTTTTTTTTTTTTTTTTTTGTGCTTATCAGCTAGAACAAACATCAACGAATAAGATCATATAGGTTTCATGGCAATAGATAGGTCTGGAGTGGCGAAAATAGGTGAGAATACGTATTTTCAGCGTGGGCGTACAGCGGCCAGTCAGTAAAATCGTGCCAAACTAACTGAAACTTTGCGTGCGTGAGAGGGTTAAGCAGTTTAGATAAGTTTCAGACATAAATGACGAAGAGACCACTAAAATGATGTTCCCAATGAAGAAAGTGGTCTGGACTAGGAAGACCATGATATATGGGAAAGATCGAGTATGAAGGGTAAAAGAGGCCCACATGAAGTTATGTTAATACCATCTGTAATGTACGAATGTGACATCTTCCTACGAAAATGAGTTTGGAAAATGAGAGACAGAAAATGAGAACTGTAAACGTGACTGATAAGAATGCGAGTCGGTTGTGTAGAGTGAAGAGAATAAGAAACAGTCGCAAATGTGGAATAAAGAAGTCTACCAATCAGAGAATGGGAGCGCCCATGATTAACTCAGTCGATGTAGTGCTGCCTCTAGCTGGCTCTACATTGACTGTCTATCTAATGGTTTCCTGTAGGAAACTATTTACAACGCTGGATGGTAAATGAATAAACAAATAACGGGGTAATGTTGCCCCTTTAACAAAGTGGAAAGGCACAAATGCCTCATTCATTCACTTACCATTAGCAACTGTAGTGCACGCCATTAAATACGTAGGAAAAGATACGCCTATTAGACGTACTTAGAGAAGATCTATATGTATCCCCCTCGATTTCTCTGCAGCACAGACAGACAGACAGACACACACACACACACACACACACACATATATATATATATATATATATATATATATATATATATATATATATATATATATATATATATATACAGTAGAGAGAGAGACATCAAAAATAAAAATATATATATATATATATATATATATATATATATATATATGTGTGTGTGTGTGTGTGTGTGTGTGTGTGTCTGTGTGTGTGTGTGTGTGTGTGTGTGTGTGTGTGTGTAGCAAATGAATATGTGAGAAAATGAAGGTTCCAATATAGACGAAACTAAGGAATTAAAAGAAAATGAAAAATGGATGCTGGCAAGAATTACGCTTATCTGTAATTTGGAAGACAATGAAGTGTCTGTCACACATCCAAGAGGGCACAGAAAGGAGAAATGCAAAGTATTTGTAGAGTCTTGCTTTTTCTATAAGGGAAACACTAACATCATTCATGGAAAGAAGGAAACGTGAGAGAATTTGAAGTGTGATGTATTTTTTTAATAATAGAACAGAGGGAGGAAAAAACAAGTGAATAAATAAAAATAATCCACACACTATATTACTGGCGTCCTCCATTCATAAAATATCTGTAACAGTTGGCCTTGAACAGCTGAAGGTCGAAGTGTGGAGAAAACAACTCCGCGACGCGAGTTCGAGAGAAATACATTTTGGGCAATAATAGAATTCTGATAGGCAGATGTTCTGCAATATGGCTGTGTGACATTCCAGTCATGAGCTCTTCCAGCTGCCCGTGTAGCACGAGGAAGGCATGGAGAGATGGCACAATTGACGCAACTTCCTCCGAGCATTTGCCATAAAAGTATCTGTAAAATAATGCAAGGGAGACAACATTCCTTCCTACTTGTAGGGAAGGTAGTTTACTATAATAGAAGGGTTATTAATAATTCCAACAGCTATGTTCTGAATTTTGCCTGGTTATTTTAGTGCAACCTCTCCACATCTACTCCATAAAGGGCTATCAATATTCAAGCTAGAGCACACATGACTTATATATTATATCTAATTGCTCGTAAGTGACGAAAACTGTACAATAATCAAGTTTCTTTGAGACGGTTATAGAAAGTGATTTGAAAATGAGGAAGGTCCAGCTGAGGGCATTGTTAAGTGAGACACCGAGGAATTTCAATAATTTTGGAGATGGGAGTATTGGTACCACTGAAAGTAATATACGAATCTGTGGCAATGTATATTTCTATTAGTGCATTGTATATATTTGGTTTTACTAGCATTAAATGAGACAGGGTTGTTTTGTCCCCATTCGTTGCTCGAAGATAAGTCTTGATTTAAAGAGATGGCTGTAGTGAGTTGAGTTAGAAATATTAAACTTTGAAATGGGTGTTTGAGTGTGAATGAACTGTGAAGTGTTGAGTCATCATATAAATGAATGGGATTGTGGAGTGACAGATAAGAGATTATTAATATGAACTAGGAACAGGGTTGGTGCCAGAATTGATTCCTGTTGCACGCCAGCATTATTTGAGTGGAATTTGGGAATATACATCATCTACTTTTTATTCTTATTTTTCTGTCCCTAAGATAATGAGGAAGGCAGAGAAACAAGATGTTAGTCCATAGCAAGGAGTTTGGACAGCAGGGAACGGTGCCATACTCTGTCGAAAGGTTTAGAAATATCAAGGGCTACTGCATGAGTTTCTGCATGTTGGTCAGTTGATTGATGGAATATGTTAATTATGGATCTTTCGTGGCAAAAACCATATTGTATATCGCTAGTTAGAATTGTTGGATTCAAGACGTTTAACTCTGTGCTTATTAATTAAAATTTCAAATACTACCAAGAGAAGATGTGACAGCTATTGGTCTGTAATCAGAGGGGTCGGAGAACTTCCTTTCTTTGAATTGGGTGGATATTGGTTTCTTTCCATGAATCACGGAATGAAGAAGTACGTATGCATAGTCTGAATAATTTAGCTAGAGCAGAGGCAAGTTCTGAGACATATTATCAAAACAATCGGAGGAATAACATCTGGGCCCAGCTTTGTTGGTTGTTAAATTGCCTAGGATGGATTTTACGTAGCTAGTCTGTATATTAAGTGGAACAATTTCGGGAAGTCAAATTCTAAGTACTGGGACGTTCTGACTAACTTCGTCTACGGTAGAATTCTGGCAAATGTCCCTGACAAAAGATATTCGCTTTCCCCACGGGGGTCATTTGTAATGTTGCCATAGGAAGATTTTAGTGGGGGAATGGATGATGACTGTTAAAAGTTCTTATTGAAAGAACTGAAAAGCCGACAAGAATTTTCTATAGTCATTAGGGTTGTTAAGTAGTTTTGATGCTTGATTTTGATGAAAAATGATTTAGCGAGATTTCTGACAGCTGTTGCATGGTTTCTAGCAATTTTAAATTGAAAGAGTGATTCAGATGTTCTTTATTTTGAGTAAAGTTATACGCTAATGACTTTTAGGCCGTTTCTATTACAGTTGCTATCAAACCATTTTGGAGAGTTTGATCTTTTAGTGACCTGTTGACTTAGTATGAATAAATCCATACCAGCTAGTATTAAGTCATGGAAATGTGGGACCGGGTAGAACTGACATCACTAGAGAAGAAAGACTGCCATGGAATGTCAGCAAGATAATTTCTAAATCCATCCCAGTTTGCCCTCTCAAAAGTGCCATCGGGTCATTCTGACAGGTTAAGAATGGAGAGGTTTGGGTGGGCTAATTAATGAAGCTTTGATGAGGTTGTGGTCAGAGGATGCAAGTTGTGACAATACTTCTATCTTGTATTGATCTGGATTATTTGTCAGGAATAGATCCAAGAAGATGGGCATTATGGTCAGGATTATCTGGTATTCGGGTTGGTTGCTACCAACTGCGTGAGATTAAACGATTCTGCAGACAACTCACTCCTAGACCAGCATAGTCAGCCCTGGAATAATGCAATAACCATTCAGCATTATGTATGATATAATCACCCAAAATGGTAATTTCGGTTCTAAGGGCAAGGTTAAGAATACTTTCAACTGTGTGAATATGGAGTCAAGTACACTGGGTTCTGAAGAAGCATTGAAATGATCGACTACACAGATATAATTGGTAATATTTAGATAATTTATAGTATACAGTGAGTAATCAAAATTAACTGCAGTGAAGTTTTAAACAGTGTCAACTCCATATTCTAATTTGACATAACGACAGGTGCCGCACTTACGTATGTTTGTGAGGAGATGGTAACCAGAAAAACAGAATGGGAATACTCGGCAGAGGGAGAGGTTTGTGGTTCTGTGAGGAACAGGGCCAGAGGGGATATGGACTGCAGGCAAAATGAACTGAATTCAGACTTGTGCTCAGACCACGGATATTGAGTGAAGAATAGGGCTGCACCTGCACTTCTACTCTTACGAGCATGAGTGGAATTTGCAACAGTCGCTGCCAGCGATGGCGGCAGGGAAGACCCTGTGCCGCCAGCCCTACCCTGCCGATGGTGGAAATTTGAGATACCACCTCGTTTGCTAGTCATAATGCAGGGGCCTTTGCTAAAAGGAGTGGGAATAGGTATGATATCTTACGTGCATGTAGTGTGGGGTAGGCTGCTGAAGGTTGAGGTATTAAGAGAGTGTGCTGGCCTACTCTCTGTGTAAATGAAAGCATTGAAAATGTTCAGCAAAGGGAGATGGTCAGGATCAAGTTCAGAGGGCTGGTGAAACGGGAGCTCCAGCTCTCCCTGTCACCAGCTTGCCATCCACCTCGGGAGTACTGCCCTGTTCGACTGGTGATACAGTCTGGTAATGAGTATATGTTTTCCGTATAATCAGCAACCCTTAGCACTGCTGCAATTCCATATGCGATACTTGCCCATGTTTCTGTGCACTCATAAAAAATACTGCAATCTGTATATCTGTACAGTACCTGTAGCTATATTTCAGTTCATGGTATGTTTGGTAGTAGTAGTAGTAATTGATTTCCCCCCCCCTGTTAGAGAAGGTGGGGGGGGCTGGGCCACCTCGTAGCCCAGTGCGGTATGTTTGGTTGTTTGTTTTATTCTAACACTCACATGCACGGCGTCCCCGTGGGCTGGTAAAAAAAAGAAAACAGTCTAAAATTTACCAAGTACGTGGAAACTACTCGTGAACTGCACGGGTCTTCTACCACATCAAACCAATGCCCATGGCTGGAAAACTTCAGCATACATGGGACCTGCTTACACAGCACCCCTACTTTAACCAATGAGTGCTTAAATGGGTGGTCAACTGTGGATCGATTCCAGCATTAACTTTAAATTGGGTCGAAACCAGTGAATTGGTTTATTGTGTCCTCAAATTCATCAGCACATCAGTAGGTTGTAGAGTTCCCCACAATTTTAGTAGAGCTTGTACAATCACAAAATGTGTATTATAGTACAGGGTGTTCTGTAGGCCTGTCTTTGCACTGAGTGGCTCACCCTGACAGCATTGAGGATTTAGTGAAGGAGGCAGCCAGCTGGGACGAGGGCCAGGTAGAGGAGCAGCAGGCAGAGCGTTGCCTGTTTGAGGGCGTCATGGCAAGTGAGCAGAGCCACCTCCGCTCTCACCATTACACCCATACAGTGCTCACCTTTAAGGGCGACACAACCTTTCTCTCCTCGCCAAGGCGCACGTCTGAATACACCATTCAACAGCTAATCTGCCTTGGAAATAAGCCTCTTGAATTATGATGGCACAATCAGCATAACAACTGCTTGTTGTTGGATCTTGGTTCAAACAGGTGACTGTGTGTCATAGGTCAACCAAGGGGACTTTCTTAAAAACAGAGTGAAAGTCTGTCTTGTGATGAGAAGTGAAAATACGGAAAGATGGTAAGAGGGCGGCATGTTAGAGTAGTTACTTACCGTAATATTGTGAACACGTAAAGCTATTTAGACTTTTCTCTCTTACAAGCCAATATACAACATAATTTTATTAAAGCTGTTCATCTGGCTATGACTGACGGATTGAATTATTGGGAGGATATATATGTCAATACATCAGCCCTACTCATATATCAATGAGAAATGCTTTTCTCACTCACTTCCCATTAATATACAATTTGTTGTCCAGTTGTTCTTTAGTATATATTCTAATGTCTAGTGGCGTCGATTTGTGAGGGGGAAGGGTACGATTATAGTTAATCATAGCACGATTTTACATTGCTGACTCTACCGTATACCCTACCGAATGACAATCAGTTTCCTAGACTTTTTCTTCACTACACAGTATATTGGATCATGGCAAAATTCAGTTATTTGAACAAGATAATGTTTAATGCAATAAAAAAAGGAATAATATTAAAAGAAAGAACGTTATTACGTCCGAAGATCACAAAGGCACACACAATTATACATAAAATCCACTATACTGATTTGCACAGGGATATACTTTTGTTTGAAAGTGATCATACACAAAACTTTAAAAATAAAGGGTTTATCAATCGCTTTAACTATATGGCTAAAAATTGGCCTCTGAATCTCCATCTTCAGTGTTCAGATTAGCATTAGAGCATGATGCTTGAGTGGAGAAAAGTGCGGGACATTGAAACAGAGACAGTGGTTTTTCAAGCCTTTCATCTCATTACCCATTTACCGACTTCCTCAACATGCTGTATTTATACAAGTGTATTAAGTATTACCTAGAGAATTATATGCTTACATTGATGAAAATAGATATGGATTAATCAAATATGGCATGCTCAAGAGTTGATTTATTTTCTATAAAAATATTAAGATTTTACTCGAAAATATTATCCCAGATTTCACCCGATACTAATAATATGAAATGCAAAATACACTAACTTAAGTTTATGAAAAGTTTAACTGTTTGGAAGAATTAAACTTCTTGCATATGACACAGAAAAGGTAAAACTTTATTGTATACACGTAGAGAACAAGAGCCTGGTAATTATCATCTATTTCAAAGTTGCGCAGTGATGTATTTGGCAGAGCATGATCAAAGATCATCAACCCACACAATCTGTTTATGCAACGCTGTTTTGGCAAATAAGAGCAACGAAAACGCCGAACTCGCTAGGAGCATATGAAACGTGAATGAGAATTCTGCAACTGGAAGCACTGTAGCATTGATTGGTGAAAGAATAATCCGCCAACATAGCTGTCCAAAATGAATTTTCAGAAATAATTTCCTGAGAACTGCATTCTGATCAGAAGAGACAATCGAATTTTCAAAAGATTCCTTTGAATAGTCCGCATCTTCTAGGCTGCTGCAAGGAAAGCGTGAAGTGATGTCGGAATCCACTAGGCCCTAGATTCCAAGTCTACTCGAATGCATTTTTGTTGAGCGGTGTCCTGTCACTACATGATGACTGAGGATTTACCTCCTTTGAAGGGCTTTTTACATTCTTCTCCACCCAGTGTTCGGTTCATAAAACTTTAGTAGGTTTTCTTGTAATGATAACTCTTCTTTTCCAGAGGATTACTCTGATTCCAGAGAATTGCATGCAGCTTCTTGTCGTCACCTTGGAAGAGAAAGATTAGAATTTGATTCTGTTTTGAATATGTCAACCATATTAATATGAATTTTGCGGGCACGTGTCACAAGCAATGATGCCGAACTGAAATTTTCAGGCACTTTGATGAGTATGTTTCCTAAAGTGCTTCTTTCAAGATCTAAGAATTCGAAAGTCAATTACAAATTACATAATTATTACGAGTACAAATTGCCCGTGAGACTAACTACTAAATGTTATATTAAAAATGTTTCTGTGGTTTGCAGTTATTTTGTTATGACATTTAGAGAATATATCTGATGCTTTGACAGAGCTTAACGCCTTAAGAACATACATCTGTAATATAGTAACTAATGGATTTTTTCATTTAATTTGTTTTTCCTTTTCTCTGTTCATATTCTATAAAAAGAATATTAACACTGAACTTATGTGAAATAAACTACGAAAAAGTGAGAACTGCTCTATGTTAATCAGAAAAGAAGTATAGTGACGTATTTTCCACAATTGGATCCAGGTCATCATACACGATTTGAACTCTAGTGTTTCCAAATCGTTGTTGTTTTTAATTGTTATTCTTCTTCTTTTAGCGAGCAGACTCCATAATTTGCCAGCATGATTGATGCTTTGGCTCCCCAAAACAATGGACTTTTTTTTTTCGTATTCCTGTGGTCTTGTAATGAACCACCAGTCGAAGGTAAAGATTTTTTGACATGTGCTGTAATTTGAATCACCAAGAGGCGAGAACATGTGTATTTTGGTCATATACTACTCCATGACCATCTGAGGGCCAAGGCTAGTATTCTCGTTGGTTAGGGAAACTCTGACACTGCTTCCTAGACAGTTTTTTTTTTTTAATAGCTAATACCGAAATTTTATATCTTTATATGCAGATTATGGCTACTATAGAGACGAGTAAAAGGTGTAAGGAGCAACATAAGATTGCTAAGAGAAAAGGTATTAGGAGGCCTTCCCTAAACTGAAAAAATACGGACCCCAACTTTGAGTACCTTGAACGTACACACTCTTTCTTTTCAGGATTCTCCATTTCTCTTTTACCCTTAAACCCACTCCCGTGTACCCTCTTGACTACGTATTTACATTATTCCCTAGTGTAACTAAACATGTCATCTGATAACTACTCTTTTTTATCCAATCGTTCATCATATTGGCACTTTTTAACTCCACTTGTGTTTACGAATTCTACTGCATCTCATATCTCTTTGTCAGCAAACAAAACCCGAAACACATGTCAACAGTCCCATTTCCTCTTCTTAACTTTTGATTCTCCGGCCGATTCTGAAGGTTCACATTTCATATAAGTACTAGTAATGTGAAGACTAACACACTCTCATGCAATCATCTTTTAGTCTCTATACTCAGTCCTTGGTCCCAGTGTAGAAGGCGTCCCTAGCAGTATCCATAATCATAAGGGAAGGCATTTCACGGCGAGAGTAGTTCGTTGCCTAGAAAAATGCTCATAGCTGCCTTGATCTGCAAGCTACTAGTACATTAAGTAGGCATATCACACGAAGATATAAGTATATATAATAATAATTTATGTTTAGGACATTTACAAGCTTAAAATAACATGCTCCAATTTTCATATACATAAAAATTGATAGGGAGAAGATCTTAAAATTCGGACGATCCAAAAAGCGTTAACCAAAATTCCCTTTCGAGAGGGTTCATGTACACCATCAGAAGCAACTGCCCACCTGAAGAAAGCAAGTTTTGACATGTAAAACACGTTTTCCTACGAAGTGATTCCTGAGGAACTTGCCACTTACCTCAGATCCTCCGCTTCATAGGCCTATGGCACTAGGCTCCTTATTTCCTTGAGACACTCTACCTTTCTGTTTCTCATGCATTTATTATCGCTGCTCCTAAGTACCTAATCTTCCACAAATTCCAGTCTCTCTCTCTCTCTCTCTCTCTCTCTCTCTTCACAAACACAATACGCTGTGAATCTTCTCCACTGTTGACAGTCCATAACTTTTAACAATATATCATTTCACAGCTCACCAAAACTATATTGCAAGCAATTACCACTCCTTTCTTTCCAAAATTCATGTCTAAAACATTCGAAGCATGTATAAAGAACGTTTGCTCTACAATCTGCAGATTCGCTAATAATAAATTTTAACACACACACACACACACACACACACACACACACACGATCACTCGATGTAATGAACTAATTGGGACCAGGCTCTCTTGACGATTAAAGCTGTAGTCATAATATAACACAATACTGTATGTAATAATATAGCTATAGGAAACGGTATGTGAAACAGGTGGCTATAAATCTGAGTTCACTCAAGGAAAACCCACAGAGCTTACATCCTCTTAGCGCTAGACGAGCCAATGTCAGTTCACATAATGTATATCTACAGCCATTGTTGTCCCAGACCATCAGAATCCTGTAACCAAGCTTCTTCCATAGTCCAGATGAGCAAGAATTTCATGACGTATTCAAGCACGTGGAGTAACCAGCCATAGCCAGGTTAGTCAACGTAGATAGGAAATTTACGCAGTCATACACATCCTCTCCATGCTGTATGACCAATGTCGGAGGAAGATTCCACTCAGATCAGAGAAAAGGAGAAGAGGGCTAGAGAGAAGGTCCAATGTTAGGATCACGCTCCACTAAACTGTAACTTTGTTATGCAGCGTGTCCTGAGTCCCCGACTTCTCGGAGTATAGACAATGCAGCTCCCCTCAAGGTTCTTTGTTCCTGACCGGGTCAATGCATCAACAAGGAGAGAAAACACAAACAACACGAGGTCAAAAACACTGCTATATTATCGAAGAGAATAATGACACACACAATGCTATAAGCGGGAGCTGAGAGCACACAACAACTGTGCACCACGATGTTTATGACAATCCTTACTGTATTAAACACACAATGCCTATAATAAAGCTGAGGAATATACTGTATAATAACTTGCACCGAAGTTATGACAATCACTACTGTATTACACACAATGCTATAGCCAAAAGCTGAGAGATATAGCTTGCACCGATGTTTATGACAATCGCATCCACCTAGTTCAGCGCATGCATCTCGTATGTGAGTTTACACTTTCCTGGAGTATAATTTACATGCGCACAGTGTCACGAGGTGATATCTCACAAGAGCATCATCAAGTATATCACCATCGGCTTATTCACAGACAACTACTACTGCAGTATTTCCACACGACGGTTCGTATAGTCAGGATCGCTGGCTAAACCTAGGTGTTCGCATTACATAAACGATGTCATAGCTAATATAATATATCCGCGTGACATAGAACGGAATATAGCTAGACTTTGACTATGCTGCATCGCACAGTTGGCGAAGTACTACAGTATAACACACCTGAGGGGAGATTGCAGAAAGTATTATTGAAGGATAAGGGAGGGACTGTTTTCCGTAGGGATGAGGGCGCCGGGGGGAAGCCGGAGGAACAACACTGTGCTGGCGATGCACTGGGATGTTATTGTTGTTTTCTGCAAAAAATGACACAAGGGAATTTCACACTGTTCGGAGGGAAATTAGCCCGTGGGTGGGGTTAGACACTCTGCTCGTGAGTCTCAGGTAAACGGTTCACCAGGGAGTGGGAGGACACCAGTAAAGATGGAGGAACACACGAGGGAAGAGAGACTACTGAGGGGAGACACCACGCAGGGGAGGGAGAGGAACGGGGTGCACTGGATTTGGTTCACAAGGGGTTGGGATCACCACACTGGGGGAGGAATGGAAAGTTACGAGACCTTTACTCACAGTTCAGTCGGAGGGGAGAGCACGGCCCACGGGTGAGGGCCTATGCCGGGAGCTCGAGAGTGGCGGCCAAAGGAGTGGGAGGTGGGCTGTTTGGGGAGCTGCAAGTGGCCTTTTGGGGTGACTGCTTAGTCTGGGAGGAATGGGGCGGTAGTATGGGGCAGCTCCTTGGCTGCATTGAGTCCCTACAGGGGCAGGGCTCTCTGGGCTGAAACGAAAAGGAGCCGAGCGGTCAGCAGCTTTACGTCGTCGGTATGCCCTGCCAGGTCGTCGGGAGTCTCAGGGAGGGACCAAGGAAGCACTGAGGCCGTCCTCGGCCTGGAGGGAGAGGCGGCATCCAGGTGAGGGCGGCCTTTCCACCCTGTCTGGGAGTGGCCCGACAGGGAACGGCTGCTGCCCACCGACTCCGGGGGTCGTCTACTGCTCGTGGCAAACACCTGGGAGATCCGCTGACCCTCGAGGCTGCGGCCTCAACTGCAGGAGGAAAGGCCGTCAGGGTTGGGCAGTCAGTCTGTGATCTTGGCCAGACCATCAGCGTCTGGGGAGAGGCGGGGCTGGAGGGACTGGGCACCAGGCCTCAGGACGCCTGGCCTGGTCTGGACTCAGGTTGAGATGTAGGGGAATGAATCCTCAGCTTCGGGGAGAACAGTGATGGGAGGAGTTGCCCTCGCTCTGCCGCAGGGCAGGCGGGGCAAGTCAGAGGTGTCTCCACTCCCGTCAGGCAGCCCCATTGGACACTGCCTGTGCTAGCCAATGTGGGTCAGGGAGCATGGAGGAGGTCAGGGAGCCTCTCAGACACCGCCGATCCTGCAGCGACCAGCGAGCTTGAAGGGGCCTGCCAGTGGTAGTCACGGCTCCGGCGAAGTCTGCCCTCCTGCCCGTAGGACTAGAGTCTCCTGCCCCTGAGATGTGGGAGGAAGAGGTTGGGCGTGCTCTCTCAGCTTCATGCCACAGCTGCAGTGGGCCATGCCCTCCTTCCGTCGAGAGGAAGATTCTGCATCTGCGACATCAGAGAAGGACGAGGTCGGACCGGTAGCTCTCACGGCTGCTATGCCACAGCTCCAGGTGGAGTGTGCCCTCCTTCCGTCGAGGAAGGTGCTGTACCTGCGGCACGTTGGGAGGACAAGGTCGGACGTACTCATAGCACCGCTTGCACCACAGCTCCAGTGGCGTGCCCTCCGTCAGTCGATGTAGAGGGCTAGCGAACCCTAGAAACTCCTCCTGAATCCCTCATACAAAAGGGGGCCAATCCAAGGGACTCTCACATCTAAGTGAGTGTGCTTGGGAGACTGTCGATGTATGTCCCCACCTCAATTCTGGTGAGTGTTCCCTCTGATTGGAGAGTAGTGTACTTTCCTATACACTGCTGGGTGGTCTGGCTGCGCGTAGAGAAGGCGCCGAGGCATCCAGGGACTGTCGTTGATGCCAGGACGTCAGGTCAGGTAAATATGCCCCTCCGCCGTCTCTGCCTAGTGGGGTGAGGTGGGGTGCGTATCACCTCCTCACTCTCTCCTCCTGGGTTGGTGGTGTCTAGGATTTCACCGCCATATCTGACATTTCACTTTTTATAACTGTGTGTAATATACTTTGTAACAGAGTGCTATGTAACTCACACCTCGTTGATACTGGAGTATCTCATACTACTTTATTTTGGCTGAGAAGGCTAACGATCCATAATCGATTGCCCTATCTCCTACAAATTACTTAAGACCACGCTATCGAGATTGGTGAACAGCGGTAATGAATGAGACAACTATGACAAACCGCCATTCGAGACTGAGTGAGCGGCGAAAACAGACCTCAGTCATCGAACTACACCTTGCGAGTTTACACAACAGCTACGACCAGAAGTACGATATCTACCTCACTCAGTTCACTGAGAGTGGTGGCGAGTTGTAAACAGAAGCCGATTAACGATCTCAATCACAGCAAGCTACAACTACGCTCAATTTGGCAGCTTTACCCAATTCAGCCGAAACAAACAAGCAAAGCAGAGAGCGAGAGCTGGCGTCGCATCAACTACAGCTGACCTCGTCACCAACCGCTGCTAAAACCACAACTCCCAGATTACGAAACGCAATGTCAGGCGACGACAAACTACGTCACGATCAACAAGATCTTGCAAGCCTCCCAAGTTAATCTCAACAAGTAAAGAAAATCAAATGTACAGGAAGGAAGAAGCCAACGAAGAAGTGAGTGGGAAGTGTCACCCTAAGTACTCGTAATGCACAACACAGATGGAGGTTTCGCCCACCTACTC